>NC_143028.1:1040000-1212500 GCF_057628025.1 Oncorhynchus mykiss
CACACAGCTAGAGGGACACACACGGTTAGCAACTCCACCAAGGAGCATGCACGCACGCACACACGCACACACACGGTTAGCAACTCCACCAAGGCGCGCACACACACACACACACACGGTTAGCAACTCCACCAAGGCGCGCACACACACACACACACAAAGTTAGCAACTCCACCAAGACGCACACACACACACTAGGATTGAATTAAGTGGAGAGCGCAAGTAAATGACGAGTGTGGTTTCAGGGACTGAACAGCCTAATAATGGGTCGGATGGAGAGAAGACAAACTGTGGAGGATGAACACTTGACATTGCAGTGAGCATATGTCACATGCCATGATGTCACAGGCCGTGTATAGAAACCTATGTAAGAGGATAAGACAAACAGGAAAAAGAGCTGGAGAAAAGGAGGGAGAGAGGAAGGACACGGACACACAGGAAACAGATCCTCATTGAATGCCAGGCGTATAAATCCTGTGTGAAGTGAGTGGATGGGAAGCTGGGCCTTGAGAGACAGAGGCCTGCCGCAGTCAGTTAAACAGAGCAGCCAGCTGAAGGCTATTAGGGGCTTTCTTCCAGAGGCCTAGGTAACCAGCAGGCCAGAGACCAGGGCTGTCCTTAGTGTAGCCGCAGGCTGGAAACACACAGCCTCACCACTGTGCCAGGCACAGAGCAGGCAGCTGTTCCCTCATAGGCACCACAGCAATGGTCCTCATAGGATTTCTAAGTGATATTCCAGTACATGGATATTGAAGACAACTTGGGCTTATTCAGAGAGGGTCAATAAGTGAGAGAGGTTGAATTGCACTCGGTCTTCCACATCGGGTAATAGCCAGTCTATTAACCATCTCATCTTCAATGTTACTCATATGGAGTGGAGTCCTCTGACTACAGGACATCTGCTTTCTCCATGTTAATCCATGATACGATGCATGGCTTCATTAGTGTTAATATTGTAACAGAGACAAAGATTCTGACAAGTCATGGACCCGTCATCTGTCCGTTCCTCCCTTCCATCCATCCCTCACCTGTTCCTCGTCTCCGATGGCGGCGATGTATCCCAGAATGCTGTGCATCTCCTCCTGGGTCATACCCTTGCTGATGTAATACTTCAGGAGGCCGCAGAGGGACGATCGGATGGTCTGATTGTCGTCTTCACTAATATCTCCCTCCCTGCTGACACTCTTACTGACAGATTTAGAATCACTTATTAAAAATAAAAAAAAAACACGTTTAACATAAATATTATTTTATGAGAAATCAAGTTGACTGTAGAACTTGTACAGTTATTACAATACATACATCTCATGTAACAGATGGAGCTAGAGTAGGACAATTATGAATCATGAGTAAAAACCAGAAGCTAAGCATTCTGGGAGATGGAGTCCCACCCGTAGTAAAGGCGAATGGTGTCCAGTAGAAATTGAACTCCGTATTTCTTCCGGAACTGCTTCCTGTTTTCTTTGATGACGGTGGACATGTACTGGATGTGACCTTCATCACCACGAGAAAGATTGACAAGAGTCACACACACAGGGATGGATAGGTTACATTCTAAAAGTAATCCATTAGTTACCTGCCCAAAAATGGAATCAGTAACAGAACTTTTGGATTACCCAAACTAATTTAATTTGATTACTGTCAGTTACTTTTGGATTACTCTCCCCTTAAGAGGCATTATGCCGCGTTCACGGTCCAGTCGGAACTAGGAAACTCTGAAATTTCCGACTGGCTAACTGGTTGAAGTTATACACGTGCCACGTTCAACCAGTTAGGAAGTCCGAAACCTCAGAGTTCCGACTAGCATGTGAAGGTGGCATTAGAAGTAGACAAAAAGGGTCCATCAAACACATGTGGTGTGTCATTATAGTGGTCTCTGACTTGCTCAGGTGGAACAAACTTCAACTTGTTCCTGGATTTGTAACCAATCACACTCTCATATCGACTAACACGTGAACCCCCCTCACACAGACCCATGGTCCCAGGTGCTCACCGATGCGCAGGGGGAAGTCTCCCAGGTTCCAGATGCTGAAGTTGAACAGAAGGTGTGTGTGGAGCTGCTGCAGCAGCTGCTGGTTCTTTTCATAGGTAACCTGCTCCACCAGGAGCTGAGCAGACACCAAGACACTCACATCCACCAGACTGGCAGGCAGCTACACAGAGAGAAACACACACACGCCAAGAGAGAGACTCAATAAGAGAGGAGAGAGTAGAGAGAGAATGACAGAGACAAAGAGAGCAAGAGAGAATGACAGAAAGAGAGAGTGGAAAGAGATTGAGAGAGCACAGGCGAGAGAGAGAAAGAGGAGACAGAGAGAATGAAAGAGCCAGAGAGAGTTGATAACGGCGCCGGAGGGGATGGCCGCCGTTTCACGGGCTCCTAACCAACTGTGATATTTTGTGTTATTTTTATCATTGGTCGCAACTTACTTTGTACAAATGTTGCTGGTTCCGTCTCTTACGACCAAAAATAGCTTCTGGATATCAGAACAGTAATTACTGACCACGAACTGGACGGAGATTACTTCTTTAATGAGTCTGACGTGAAGGATATACAGCTTCTCCGAGACCAGGCCCAAATCCACATCATTCGCGTGAAAATAATCCGGAAATACAGGGGACGGAGATCGGGGTGCCTTGTGAGAGTCGTTGGCGAGTGGGTAACCCGCCTCAAACATCCGTTCTACTGGACAACGTGCAATCACTGGAGAATAAACCGGATGACCTCCGCACGAGACTGTCCTACCAACGGGACATTACATACTGTATTATCTTATGTTTCACCGAGTCGTGGCTAAACGACGACACGGGTAATATTCAGTTGGCTGGGTTTTCCTTGCATCTGCAGGACAGAACAGCTACGTCTGGTAAGATGAGGGGTGGGGGTGTGTCTATTTGTCAATAACAGCTGGTGCGCAATGTCTAATATTAAGGAGGTCTTGAGGCATTGCTCGCCTGAGGTAGAATACCTAATGATAAACTGTAGACCACACCATCTACCAAGATAGATAATATATATAATATAATATAGATAAACTATAAAACTGACCATCCTACCAATCCTCGACTTTGGCGATGTCATTTACAAAATAGCCTCCAATACCCTACTCAACAAATTGGATGCAGTCTATCACAGTGCAATCCGTTTTGTCACCAAAGCCCCATATACTACCCACCATTGCGACCTGTACGCTCTCGTTGGCTGGCCCTCGCTTCATACTCGTCGCCAAACCCACTGGCTCCATGTCATCTACAAGACCCTGCTAGGTAAAGTCCCCCCTTATCTCAGCTCGCTGGTCACCATAGCATCTCCCACCTGTAGCACACGCTCCAGCAGGTATATCTCTCTAGTCACCCCCAAAACCAATTCTTTCTTTGGCCGCCTCTCTTTCCAGTTCTCTGCTGCCAATGACTGGAACGAACTACAAAAATCTCTGAAACTGGAAACACTTATCTCCCTCACTAGCTTTAAGCAACAACTGTCAGAGCAGCTCACAGATTACTGCACCTGTACATAGCCCACCTATAATTTAGCCCAAACAACTACCTCTTTCCCAACTGTATTTAATTTATTTATTTATTTTGCTCCTTTGCACCCCATTATTTTTATTTCTACTTTGCACATTCTTCCATTGCAAAACTACCATTCCAGTGTTTTACTTGCTATATTGTATTTACCTTGCCACCATGGCCTTTTTTGCCTTTACCTCCCTTATCTCACCTCATTTGCTCACATTGTATATAGACTTGTTTATACTGTATTATTGACTGTATGTTTGTTTTACTCCATGTGTAACTCTGTGTCGTTGTATCTGTCGAACTGCTTTGCTTTATCTTGGCCAGGTCGCAATTGTAAATGAGAACTTGTTCTCAACTTGCCTACCTGGTTAAATAAAGGTAAAATAAAATAAAATAAAAACAAATATTTTTAGTAGCAGTCCATTTACAAACAAACTGATGCTGGCACTAAGACCACACTCACAGAGCTGTATAGGGCCATAAGCAAACAAGAAAATACTCATCCTAGTGGGCGGGACTTTAATGCAGGCAAACTTAAATCCATGTTACCTCATTTCTACCAGCATGTCACAAAACACTATAGACCACCTTTACTCCACACACCGAGACGCATACAAAAGCTCCCCCTCGCCCTCTATTTGGCACATCTGATCATAATTCTTACAAGCAAAAACTAAAGAAGGAAGTACCAGTGACTTGCTGAATACGGAAGTGGCCAGATGACGTGGATGCTACGCTACAGGACTGTTTTGCAGCACAGACTGGAATATGTTTCAGGATTCATCCAATGGCATTGAGAGTATACCACCTGTCACCAGCTTCATCAATAAGTGCATCGACGATGTCCCCCCCCCACAGTGACCGTACGTACAGTGAGGGAACAAAGTATTTGATCCTCTGCTGATTTTGTACGTTTGCCCACTGACAAAGAAATGATCAGTCTATAATGGTAGGTTTATTTGAACAGTGAGAGACAGAACAAAAAAATCCAGAAAAATGCATGTCAAAAGTGTTATAAATTGATTTGCATCTACTCTCTCTCTAGTCATCTACTCTCTCTCTCTCTCTAGTTGAATTCTACTACACTGGCTCTGACGCTCGTCGGATGTGGCAGGGCTTGCAAACCTTTACGTACTATGAAGGGAAACCCAGCTGCAAGCTGCCCAGTGACGCGAGGCTACCAGACGAGCTAGATGCCTTTTATGGTCGCTTCGAGGCAAGCAACACTGAAGCATGCATGAGAGCACCAGCTGTTCCGGACGACTGTGTGATCACGCTCTCCGTAGCCAACAGTTCAACATTCACACGGCCGCAGGCCCAGACAGATTACCAGGACGTGTACTCAAAGCATGCGCGGACCAACTGGCAAGTGTCTTCACTGACATTTTCAACCTCTCCCTGACCGAATCTGTAATACCTACATGTTTCAAGCAGACCACTATAGTCCCTGTGCCCAAGGAAGCAAGGTAAACTGCCTAAATGATTACCGCCTGTGGCACTCACTTCGGTGGCCATGAAGAACTTTGAAAGGCTGGTCATGGCTCACATAAACACCATTATCCCAGAAACCATAGACCCACTCCAATTTGCATACCGCCCCAACAGATCCACAGATGATGTAATCTCAATTGCACTCCAACACTGGCCTTTCCCACCTGGACAAAAGGAACACTTATGTGAGAATGCTGTTCATTGACTACAGCTCAGCGTTCAACACCCTAGTGCCCACAAAGCTCATCACTAAGCTAAGGACCCCGGGACTGAACACCTCCCTCTGCAACAATTAAGCAAATGGCAACCTGGACCATTTACATTGACAACCCCCCCCCTTTTTTTACACTGCTGCTACTCACTGTTTATTATCTATGCATAGTCACTTTACTACCATCTACATGAACAAAGAGAACGAAAGAGCCAGAGGGAGAGAGAGACAGGCAGACAAAAAGCGTTAACAGAGTGTCTAAACCTTCTGCATCAGTCCCCCCAGGGTGGCTACTCCATGGGAGTGCAGCAGGCTCTCCTGGTTGATGGGGTGACGCTGCAGGAAGTGCTTCAGCACCAGCAGGAAGGTGGCAACCAGGTTCTTCTCCAGACGCGCCTCTGAAACACACAGTCAGTTCAGTTCAATAACTGTAATGCTTGTATTATCACCTAAAGCTAAACATGTTTTGTGTTGGGGACTCACCCGAGGACCTGTTGGAGGGCAGGATGACCCAGTCCCCGTCCCCAGGAGAGGTGGCCGCGTCAGGGGTGGGGCTGATGAACTCTGACCCCGTGGGGTCGGCAGCAGTGTGGTTCTCAGGGGTCAGCAGGGTGAGTTGCTCCAGGATGGGGAAGAGGACAGGTAGACCTCCCACGCAGTTGATCATATCCTGAACACAGGAGTGTGAATCAGAAAGGGGAAAATTAACCAGAGGCTGAATCAGAAAGGGGAAATAATCAGAGACGGCATTGAATATAATTTTGCCCTGTAACCATCCCCCAAGACACCCTATTGCCTAGCCGGGATTGGAACCAGCAATCTTGCAGCTACTGATTGACTTATGTAACCTCTACACTACATACCACCCATCAACCATCCAATCAAATATTCAACAATAAAATGAGGAGAATATGTTGTCGTTGTTAAATCGTACCTTGATGTCCCAGTTGACAACCTTGTTCCCAGTCAGACGCCCATGGAGGAGGTTGGGGGACAGGTCCAAACAGATGGGGTTCCGACAAGCCTGTAGGAACCAGGAGACATATTTCCTTGTTACACCGCCTGTCACAACTGACAAGTCATTAACATCCATGACTGTAATAATAAAGCATGGGCGTGGCGTAATGAGGTAAATGACTGACAGTAGCCTAGTCCAATCACCTTGGGGGAGTAGTGCAGCAGAAGTTTAGTTGTGAGGTCACCGAGCTCCGCCTCCTGGGTCTTGAAAGGAGAAATGCAGTTTGGCCCTGAGAAGAGAAGGAAACCAACCAAAGATAAGATAACATGACTATAACCCTGGCCGTGTTCCAATGCTCATGAAACGCATCCTTCCTTCCTTTGAAGAAATCGCTGTTCTGACAACATCTGATTGACGAGACTCCAACAGAAATGAAGAGGTGTGAAAAATATGGTGGAAAGTTTCTCAGCCAATGCTCACATCAATCTAATGCCTGTAAAATCATGAAGAGGATGCACACTTCAGGGAGAGAATCAATGGAGAGAGTCCATTGGCTTCAATAATCCAATCCCGGTCAGATTATCGGGATTATCGAGATTATCTCAAGGAAGGGAGGAAGGATCGTTCAGGGATGCATTTTAAAATAGTTCTATGGGAGAAACCCAACTGCATTTCCCTGATTCCTTGCGTTCTCTCTCGTCGCCTCCTCCTCAAAACCCATTTGGATGAGAACATCAGAGGTCCCTCCCTCCTGACCTTTTCATCCAGTAGGTTGAAACAGAGGCGAGAAGAGAGGATGCGAGGAATCAAGGAAATGCTATTTAGATTCTCCCCATCTCTCTCACCGAGGCTGCAGAGGGCCTTGACGTGGTTGGGCTGCAGTGCTTCGTGGAACACCATGACGTTACCCAGTTGGCCCTGCAAGGAGGTGGGGCTGCCCCACTCGCTGTCCTGCGTCCCCGCAGAGATCAACTTGGTGACCGACTCAGGCTTGCCCCCCAGGAGGCTCCCCCAGCCCTGGGTCGACAGGATGCCCCCCAGGGAGGAGCGGGCGGAAGGGGGCGCTCCGGATAAGGGGGGGTCTGGGATTTGGGAGGGTGGTGGCGTGGTGGTCCGATGGCCCGCTGAGCCGATGCAGCAGGAGGTGAAAGGCTGAGGGGGCAAAAACACAGTCAGGGAACTGAATATGAGCTCACGGGCAAAAACATACACACAAATGTACAATTATATAAACAACACACGCGCGCACACACAATGTAATTCATGGTAACTCTCACCTCTGTCATGGTTGGGTACTTGAGTGGTGCTGACAGTTTCTGCTGTCCATCTACATAGATGTAAACTAGACTCTGTCCAAATGGCCTCTTCCCCGGTACATGGACTACACCTATACTGTGCTGTGGGCAGAACACACACAAGATTCAATCTCCCACAATTCACCCTGTCGGCAGCCAGCCATACAGAGCATGGAGACATATCTATTCTAGTGGTCTATGTTTAATTCTATGACACAGTCATGCCTACAGAAAAGTGATGTCACTCACCCAGAGTGAGTCACAGAAAGAGTAGTCTGGTAGCATCACTGTCATGTACTCCTTCTTGGTGCACACGGCAACCACCAGTACCCCTGCTGAACTGATGAAGGCCTCCAAGCCCGTTCCTCCCGGGGTGAAGAAACTACAGAGGAACAGACAACAGAGCACGTTACACACTCTTAACCTGTCTCTCCCCATCCTCCTGTCTCTCCGTCCCTCTCCCTCCCTCGACCACCATCTCTACCTCATCCACCTCCATCCATCCCTCTCCCTAGGTCACTCAACCCTCCGTCTCTCTCTCACCCTCCGTCTCTCTCTCACCCTCCGTCTCTCTCTCACCCTCCGTCTCTCTCTCACCCTCCGTCTCTCACCTGTACAGCTGCTTCCTCTTGTCTCCCTTGCCAGGCAGTCCCTGCTGGTCCTGGTCCAATGAGAGCCAGGCCAGGAAGCTGAAGGCGGGGCCCGGCCAGCGCATCACCATCGGCACGGCGATGCCAGCCATGCTGGGCGACAGATCAAAGTACTGCATGGCGCTCTCCAGACCCTGCTTCCGCACCATGCCCAGGACCGCCCTCAACACCGGGCCCACGTACGGGTGAGCCTGCCCGGGCTCCAGCGGCCTCAGAAGCCTGAGTAACTGGAGGAGCTCACCGCCGCTCAGCGACTGGCTCCCCAGCGACCCCAGCAAACTGACAAGGCTTTCAGCGCACGCCCGGTGCAGGCGAGCGTGGTGCCCAAGGGTGGCGAGGAGCCGCACGGCCATGGCGGCGTTGACGCAGGTGGCGCGCGTCTGTCGGTTGATGCAGCAGAGGCGGCGGAGCCAGTCGGCAGTGAACACCTGCAGCTCAGCAGAGTCCATCTCTGGGAGCCACTGGATGAGGAGGAGCAGGGGCTCCACGTTACTGATGCCCAGGATACCCACCGAGCTGTGTTCACCCTCCACAGCCTGAGAGGGAGGTGAGGGCGGGGAAGGAGAGAGGGAGAGTGGGCAGACATGACACATAGCGGGTAGGTGCACAGAGATACAGGGGGTTTAATGTCCCAAATGCAACCCTATTCTCCATGTAGAGTGATGCTCCTGTGACTATGAGCCAGAAGACAATATTCCCATAATCAGTGTATAGACAGTAGAAGGCTTGTGATTGCATTTTGGTTTAAGGCCTTAAATTAAAAAAGCAATATGCCTTGTGTTACAGTGGCATTAAAAATTAGTGTAAAATCCAGTCAAAAGTAGTCTACTATGGGAAATAGGTTGTACTTTAATATGAGAAGAACTCCAGTGACCGAGGGAATCTCTCACCATATTCATCAGTTCCTTCAGCAGGTGTCTGGAGGGCTGGCCCAGGGAGACCAGAACCTCAAACAGGTGAGTGTAGCCAATCCGCTCCTTGAACACCTCCTGTAGGGGCGGGACTAAACTGTTAGCAATACTGTTTGTGTGGATCAGTCAAAATATATGGATATGTTGGAAAGGTTTTGTGTGTGTGTGTGGTTCACCTTTGCAGCAGGTGACTTGTGCATCACCGTCGTCAGGGCTTTGATGGTTGCCACGGCGAGAGAGTCCAGTCGCCCTTGAAACACCTGAGACGATATCAGACCTGTCAATCTTTCTCCTGAGCCAATCCCCATTTCCTTAACCTCTCAGGGAGGTGTGTGCAGGATTGTACGTGAGTGAAACTAGCCCCTTTTTATCCCTGCCTTCATGCAAACAAAATGAATGATTGTTTTTATCAAATCATTATTTAATGATCATCATTCTCCGAATATAACATTGACATCATGCTTAATGATACCTCACTCCACTCGCAGGAATAAAAGGAGGCTGTTGGTGTGTGTGTGTGTGTAATCACTGCAGAGGTTTAGTGTCTGATTATTCGTGGACAGAAGCTGCAGTGTAAGTGCTCATTGCTCTTATTGCCCTTGATATAAAGAGGAAACAGACACGTCAGGCCTTTCTGCTCCAGACAACACCAGGAAAAATGGCACTTTCCCGTCAAGAGTCATTGTCTCACTAATATCACAGTACTCTCTGGAGCAGGAAGCTCTGAGGGCTCACCAAAACACAATATCTTAAGAATATATATTCCTCTCTCCTTCACACAGAGGAACACCAACACACACGGAGGAGCAACGCTTCCTCTTGTCGACAGACACACTGGCTCAGCCTCACACACACACACCCTCACCCACACACATCCTCTGTCCAGCTCTGCCCTTCTCCAAATCTTTCTTTTCTCTCCCTTTAACAGAGTGTACAACATTCAGTGTGTCTCGGACCGGCTGGAGAGGGTCTGTCCGTGGTGAAAGAAAATAAACAGAAAATAAAACCCACAGAAATATATATATCTCAGACAGATGTTCAGACCACCTTGGCCATGGACGTCCATCAAGACACTAGCCACGATCTCCATGGTAACACAAGGCAGATGAGGTGACAGCATTCCATTTGGAAACCCACACGACGCCAGCAGAGAAAACCAACAGGGGAGGGAGGGAGGGGAAGATGTCATAAGGGAGGAAACAGAAGAGGGTAGAAGAATGACACGAGGAAAAGGAAAATGAATGAATGATGGGTAGCAACAAGAGAGAACAAGAGACCACTCCACGACAGGACAACTAGCTGATTAGTTCTTCTCATTGTACTGTAGCTTTGCTCTGTAAACCAACAGTCTACTCTAAGTCTTTACTGCGTCATGGGGGTTTTAATGCGTGCACTGACAGTTATTTGATGTTTCACATGAACTCAGCAACAAAAAAAAAAAGAGAAACGCCCTGTTTTCAAGACCCTGTCTTTTGAAGATAATTCGTAAAAATCCAAATAACTTCACATATCTTCATTGTAAAGGGTTTAAACATTGTTTCCCATGCTTGTTCAATGAACCATAAACAATGAACATGCACCTGTGGAACGGTTGTTAAGACACTAACAGCTTACAGACGGTAGGCAATTAAGGTCACTGTTAAGAAAACTTAGGACACTAAAGAGGCCTTTCTACTGACTCTGAAAAACACCAAAAGAAAGATGCCTAGGGTCCCTGCTCATCTGCATGAACATGTCTTAGACATGCTGCAAGGAGGCATGAGGACTGCAGATGTGGCCAGGGCAATAAATTGCAATGTCCGTACTGTGAGACGCCTAAGACAGCTCTACAAGGAGACAGGATGGACAGCTGATCGTCCTCGCAGTGGCAGACCACGTGTAACAACACCTGCACAGGATTGGTACATCCAAACATCACACCTGCGGGACAGGTACAGGATGGTGGCAACAACAACAACTGCCCGAGTTACACCAGGAACGCACAATCCCTCCATCAGTGCTCAGACTATCCGCAATAGGCTGAGAGAGGCTGGACTGAGGGCTTGTAGGCCTGTTGTAGTAAGGCAGGTTCTCACCAGACATCACTGGCAACAACATCGCCT
This sequence comes from Oncorhynchus mykiss, assembly GCF_057628025.1. Taxonomy (NCBI): domain Eukaryota; kingdom Metazoa; phylum Chordata; class Actinopteri; order Salmoniformes; family Salmonidae; genus Oncorhynchus; species Oncorhynchus mykiss. The sequence continues at coordinate 1,051,138 of NC_143028.1, forward strand.
ATGGGCACAAACTCATAGTCGCTGGACCCGACAGGACTGGCAAAAAGTGCTCTTCACTGACGAGTCACAGTTTTGTCTCACCAGGGGTGGATGGTCGGATTCGCATTTATCGTTGAAGGAATGAGTGTTACACAGAGGCCTGTACTCTGGAGCAGGATCGATTTGGAGGTGGAGGGTCCAGGGATGGGAAGACATCCTCCTCCCTCATGTGGTACCCTTCCTGCAGGCTCATCTTGACATGACCCTCCAGAATGACAATGCCATCAGCCATACTGCTCATTCTGTGTGTGATTTCCTGCAAGACATGGCCAGCGAAGAGCGCAGATCCCAATCCCATTGAGCACGTCTGGGACCTGTTGGATCGGAGGGTGAGGGTTAGGGCCATTCCCTCCAGAAATGCCCAGGAACTTGCAGGTGCCTTGGTGGAAGTGTGGGGTAACATCTCACAGAAAGAACGGGCAAATCCGGTGCAGTCCATGAGGAGATGCAATGTAGTTACTGACTGTTACTTTTGATTTTGACCCCCTTTTGTTCAGGGACACATTATTCCATTTCTGTTAGTCACATGTCTGTGGAACTTGTTCAGTTTGTGTCTCAGTAGTTGAATCTTGTAATGTTCATACAAATATTTACACATGTTAAGTTTGCTGAAAATAAACAAAGTTGCCAAACGTTAATATTTTTGTTGAGTTAACAACAACAAAAAGGTGCAGTGAAATGTGTTGTTTTACAGGGTCAGCCATAGTAGTAAGGCACCCCTGGAGAAAACTAGGGTTAAGTACGTTCCTCAAGGAGACAGACAGATTTTTCACCTTCACGGGTCGAGTATTCGAACCACCAACCTTTCGGTTACTGGCCCAACAATCTTTCATTGTGTGTGTGTGTGTGTCCCTCTCAGGTTGGGTAATAAAACAAGACATGTCTGTGGACTGTAAGGAAAATGAATGAATAAAGTATTTCATCTTCATTCATTAATTCCACAGCTGACCTATAGGAGAGGAGACAGCATAGGTCTGACTGTGGTCAGGTTGCTAGGTAACCAGGTAACCATGGGTGGCCATTACACAGAGTCGGAGTATCGGATTACAGGTGCTCAAACTCTGCCTGACTACAAAGGAATACTTTGTAGAGTGTGTGAAATCACCTGGCCGCATGATAACCAGACCAACAGGTGAGTGTCTGCCTACAGATGATTCACTACAGGTGAGTCTTTGTGACTAAAGCACACTACAGACCAAGAGACACACTACAGACCACTGTATGTCAAGAGAACACTGCAAAGCTACATTAAATGGTACCAGTGAGTGTGTGTGAGTGCAGGGGAGGCCAGGTGAATAACACTGAACAGGGGGGACGGTTTGACCACACACTGCAGGTGATGTTGGTGCCTTTTGGAGATCGGGCTACATTCTGTAAAAGTTACTTTGAAGTAATTTCAGACAAATGTTACTGTAAAGACTGCTTAATTGATTGAATTACAGCTTGATAGACTGCTTGATTGAATGAATGACAGATTGACAGCTTAATTTATTGGCAGTTTGATAGACAGATTAATTGATTGATTGATTGATTGGAGTAACTGCTTAATTTAGTAACTGCTTAATTTATTGAATGACAGCTTGAGAGACAGCTTAATTTATTGATTGACTGCTTGATTGAGTGACTGCTTAATTGATTGATTGATTGATTGTTTCTGACTACAGGGCAGCACAGATGTACATCTTGTCATGGAGTGGCCATCTTGACGGGGATGGCGGTGACGATAGTATGAGTGACGGTGGTGGCGTGAGTGACGGTGGTGACAGGGTGGCAGTATACCTGGGTGTCACTCTCTCCTGTCACTGTCAGTAACCTGTTGGTGAAATCTTTCTGGTCCTTCTCTGCTGTCGTGCACCTAGCATTAACCAGCTGCAGAGTTGAACCAACAACAGGACGTGGTGGTGGAGGGGGGGGGGGGCAGGGTGAGGGAGAGAGAAAAGAGTGGTGGATGGGGGTCAGAAGGTAAAGGTTGTGACTCACAGAGGGGCTGGGTGGGGGGGGGGTTAGTGGTACCGAAGTGCTCCAGCACTAAGTGTCATAACATGCACAGTGAGCCTGTATTGAAAGGCTCACGCACAGTGTAAGGTAACACTATGCTTCCTAGACAGAGTTACCTTGATACGCTGAGGAAAAACACACACAATAAACAGTAGGCTAAGACGTGCCCCCCCCCAATCCTCATGTTCAACGTCCTTTGTGCCAGGGCTGAGCGAGACCATACCTTGCTGTTCTGTAGGAGGCGTGTCAGGTGCTCGAAGCAGTTGCTGTTGAGGAAGATGGCCTGCAGGACGGGACGGTCCGAACACAGGAACATATCCCTGATAGTGTCTGGAGGTCACAGACACAGGAGAAGAAGAAAAAGGGGAATGGGATATGAGAGAGCGATAAGGGGAAAGAGAAAGAGAGGAGGAGAGAGAGAGCGAGAGCCTTCATAAACTATTTATAAAGGCCTCTCTCTAAGTGCTTCATAAATCATGGAAATCAGAAGTCAGGTGACAGTGGTCAATACTCAACCTATACTAGGTGCTAGTGGTAATGTAAGTAGTTCAGTAAACCACACTGGTATAAAGAGTAACCTTGTCTGAGACTTAAAGACTTGCGTTAGCTTCCTGAGCTAATGCCTAGGCTTTAGCTCAGTGGGCTATTGCAGCTTTGTGGCGTACATGACAATCCGGGTTCGGTCACTCACCTAGCATGTGCACCTGCAGCGCTACGAAGCGGCTCTCCCAGTGGCGGCCCAGCACCTTATGACCTTTGACCCCTTGCTGCACGGCCGCTGCCGCCGGATCAGAGTTGAGCAGTTTGAAGTAGTTCTCCAGCACCGAGCCGATCTCCACCTGTATGAATGAATTAATGTTATTTTATTACACTTCAAATAAGCTACATTAGCAAATTGAATCAGCCAATTGAAATCAACAATATACATATTATTTAAAAAATCTGAAGATAAAAACATTATAAAGTCAACCATCTGGCTCTTCTCAGAACAACACCCTAAATAGTGTGAGTATAAATGACGTTGTCTGAAGAGATAGCATCGACTCTAACTTTATCTTGGTTTGTGCTGGTGACTGTGACCTCCTCCTCAGACCAATTGGCAGTACTCCAGAACATTGTTCTGGGAACCAAAAAGAGTATCCCAGTTTGTAAAGAAGAAGCCTCGTCAGTCACATGCAGAAACCAACGTTAATAATGAATAATGTAAATCATACTTTATGACCTGTTTGTATAGCAGTATACACACATACACACTACTTCTCACCCCTGGTCACTCTAAAAGCACTGACCTGTTTACATAAATATGAAATTGTATTCTATTACTATCATGAATGATTTGATTTTTTTTAACTATGATTTGTGAAAGTTCCTAAACCATTGTTAACTGCAATTTATTGAGCTGGGAAAAGAAAACCAATCCATGTTAAAAAATATATATATATAATTCTAGTGACCTGGCGTTGGTCTGAGCTGCTGGCCAGGAGGGAGTGGACCACCTCCCTCAGACAGCCCAGGGTGAGCAGGGACTTCCGGTCTGGAGCCTCACTGTCCCAGTCCTCCCCGTCCATGTCTCCCCCCTCATAGTCCCCCAGCACACGCAGCAGAACCTCCATGGTGGCTGGGGAGATGGCTAGTAGAGCATTACGCTGTGGAGGGAGGGAGGGAGCCTTCATAAACGCTTTCTACGGCCTCTACATGCTTCAGAAAGCATTCACAAGCAGACGTCCTGCTCCAGTTTAAAGGGTGGTTATATACCACTAAATGTCCTGCTCCAGTTTAAAGGATGGTTATATACCACTAAATGTCCTGCTCCAGTTTAAAGGGTGATTATATACCACTAAATGTCCTGCTACAGTTTAAAGGGTGATTATATACCACTAAATGTCCTGCTCCAGTTTAAAGGGTGGTTATATACCACTAAATGTCCTGCTCCAGTTTAAAGGGTGATTATATACCACTAAATGTCCTGCTCCAGTTTAAAGGGTGGTTATATACCACTAAATGTCCTGCTCCAGTTTAAAGGGTGGTTATATACCACTAAATGTCCTGCTACAGTTTAAAGGGTGATTATATACCACTAAATGTCCTGCTCCAGTTTAAAGGGTGATTATATACCACTAAATGTCCTGCTCCAGTTTAAAGGGTGGTTATATACCACTAAATGTCCTGCTCCAGTTTAAAGGGTGATTATATACCACTAAATGTCCTGCTCCAGTTTAAAGGATGGTTATATACCACTAAATGTCCTGCTCCAGTTTAAAGGGTGGTTATATACCACTAAATGTCCTGCTCCAGTTTAAAGGGTGATTATATACCACTAAATGTCCTGCTCCAGTTTAAAGGGTGGTTATATACCACTAAGTGTAAATGAGGACCATTGCGTTCTCTACAGTGCATTCGGAAAGTATTCAGGACTTTTGACTTGTCCACATTGTTACGTTACAGCCTAATTCTAAAATGATTCAAATGTTTTTTTACCCCCTCATCAATCTACACACAAAACCACATAATGACAAAGTAAAAACAGGTTTAGAAATGTTTGCAAATTTACTACAAATAAAAAACAGATTTATCACATTTATGTAAGTATACAGACCCTTTACTCAGTACTTTGTTGAAGCACAGTGGGCAGCGATTACAGACTCAAATTTTCTGGGGCAGTGGTCTCCCACACTTTGAATAGTCTCGTACCCCTTCAAACATTCAACCTCCAGCTGCGTACCCCCTCTAGCTCTAGCACCAGGGTCAGCACGCTCTCAAATATTGTTTTGCCATCATTGTAAGCCTGTCACACACACACTATACAATACATTTATTAAACATAAGAATGAGTGTGAGTTGTCACAACACAGCTCGTGGGAAGTGACAAATAGCTCTTATAGGACCAGGGCACAAGTAATAATAATCATCAATAATTTAGCTCTTTATTTAGCCATCTTACATATAAAACCTTATTTGTTCATAAAAAATTGTGAATAACTCACCACAGGTTAATGAGAAGCGTGTGCTTGAAAGGATGCACATAACTCTGCAATGTTGTATTGGAGAGAGTCTCAGTCATAAATAATTTCTCACACACAGTCTGTACCTGTATTTAGTTTCATGCTAGTGAAGTCTGACAATCCACTCTCACATACACGACCATTCAAAAGTTTGGGGTCACTTAAAAATGTCCTCGTTTTTGAAAGTACATTTTTTGTCCATTAAAATAACATAAAATTGATCAGAAATACAGTGTAGACATTATTAATGTTGTAAATGAATATTGTAGCTGGAAACGGATGATTTTTAATGGAATATCTACATAGGCGTACAGAGGCCCATTATCAGCAACCATCACTCCTGTGTTCCAATGGCACGTTGTGTTAGCTAATCCAAGTTGATCATTTTAAAAGGCTAACTGATCATTAGAAAACCCTTTTGCAATTATGTTAGCAAAGCTGAAAACTGTTGTCCTGATTAAAGAAGCAATAAAACTGGCCTTCTTTAAACTAGTTGAGTATCTGGAGCATCAGCATTTGTGGGTTTGAAACAAATACCTTTCTTCTGAAACTCGTCAGTCTATTCTTGTTCTGAGAAGTGAAGGCTATTCCATGCAAGAAATTGCCAAGAAACTGAAGATCTCGTACAACGCTGCGTACTACTCCCGTCACAGAACAGTGCAAACTGGCCCTAACCAGAATAGAAAGAGTGGGAGGCCCCGGTGCACAACTGAGCAAGAGGACAAGTACATTAGTGTCTAGTTTGAGAAACAGACGCCTCACAAGTCCTCAACTGGCAGCTTCATTAAATAGTACCCGCAAAACACCCGTCTCAACATCAACAGTGAAGAGGCAACTCTGGGATGCTGGTGGTTCCAAACTTCTTCCATTTAAGAATGATGGAGGCCACTGTGTTCTTTGGGACCTTCAATGCTGCAGAAATGTTTTGGTACCTTTCCCCACATATGTGCCTCGACACAATCCTGTCTCGGAGCTCTACGGAAAATTGCTTCAACCTCATGGCTTGGTTTTTGCTCTGACTTGCACTGTCAACTGTGGGACCTTATATAGACAGGTGTGTGCCTTTTCAAATCATGTCCAATCAATTGAATTTACCACAGGTGGACTCCAATCAAGTTGTAGAAACATCTCAAGGATGATCAATTGAAACAAGACGCACCTGAGCTCAATCTCCAGTTTCATTGCCAAGGTTCTGAATTGTTACGTAAATAACATATTTGTTTTTATTTTTAATACATTTCTTTTAAAAAAACGTTTTCACTGTCATTGTGGGGAATTGTGTAGATTGATGAGGAAATGGTTGTATTTAATCCACTTTAGAATAAGGCTGTAACGTAACAAAATGTGGAAAAAGTCTAGGGGTCTGAATACTTTCCGAAAGCCCTGTATAAATACCTAGGTGTCTGGTTAGACTGTAAACGCTCCTTCCAGACTCACATCAAGCATCTCCAATCCAAAATTACATTTACAATCGGCTTCCTATTTCACAACAAAGGCTCCTTCACTCACGCTGCCAAACATACCCTCATAAAACTGACTATCCTACCAATCCTTGAATTCGGTGATGACATTTACAAAATGTAAATGCCTCCAACACTCTACTCCGCAAACTGGATGTAGTCTATCACAGTGCCATCCGTTTTGTCACCAAAGCCCCATATACTACCCACCACTGTGATCTGAATGCGCTCGTTGGCTGGCCTTCACCACATATTCGTTGCCAAACCCACTCGCTCAAGGTCATCTATAACCCTCTGCTAGGTAAAGCCCCGCCTTAGCTCACTGGTCACCATAGCAACACCCACTAGTAGCACGCGCTCCAGCAGGTATATTTCACTGGTCACCCCCAAAGCCAAAACTTCCTTTGGCCGCCTTTCCTTCCAGTTCTCTGCTGCCAATGACTGGAATGAAATGCAAAAATCATTGAAGCTGGAGATACATCTCCCTCTCTAATTTTAAGCATCAGCTGTCAGAGCAGCTTACCCATCACTGTACCTGTACACAGCCTATCTGTAAATAGCACACCCAACTACCTCATCCCCATATTATTACTTACCATCTTGCTCTTTTGCACCCCAGTATTTCTACTTGCACATCATCATCTGCACAACGATCACTCCAGTGTTAATGCTAAATTGTAATTATTTAGCCTCTAGCGCCTATTATTTAACCTCCCTACATTTGCACACACTGTACATAGATTTTTCTATTGTGTTATTGACTGTACGTTTGTTTATGTGTAACTCTGTGTTGTTGTTTTTGTCGCACTGCGTTGCTTTATCTTGGCCAGGTAGCAGTTGGAAATTGTTAACTGGTTAAATAAAGGTGAAATAAAAAAATTACGCCTTCAATTGTTCTCATGTGGCAAACATGACTTTATATGCCGGGATAGTGTATGGTCACATGACTTTATATGCCGGGATAGTGTAGGGTCACATGACTTTATATGGCCGTGATGGTGTAGTGTCACATGACTTTATATGCTGGTGTAGTGTAGGGTGTAGTGTGTAGGGGATAGTGCAGGGTGTAGTGCAAGGTGTAGTGCAGGGTGTAGTGCAGGGTGTAGTGCAGGGTGTAGTGCAGGGTGTAGTGCAGGGTGTAGTGCAGGGTGTAGTGCAGGGTGTAGTGCAGGGTGTAGTGCAGGGTGTAGTGCAGGGTGTAGAGTAGGGTGTAGAGTAGGGTGTAGTGTAGGGTGTAGTGTAGGGTGTAGTGTAGGGTGTAGTGTAGGATGAAAAGAGTGCATCTTGATTCTCACCTGTCCCCCTGCCACGATGGCTCCAAACAGGTGTAACAGACAGCATTTCAGACTGTCCTTAAGGTGTTCACTCTCCTGGAAGCACTCTGAAACACACACACACAGTCAGTGGACATGGAAAACTGTGGGTGTTTTGTTAACTATGCAAATATAACACCCACAACATGAGGCCAGTCTGGTCTGATGTTGAGAGAACGGCCTCTTGAATGGCTCCATCTCAGTCTGGTCTGGTGTTGAGAGAACGGCCTCTTGAATGGCTCCATCTCAGTCTGGTCTGGTGCTGAGAGAATGGCCTCTTGAATAGCTGCCTGTCTCGCTCATACAAACAGTACATTCATTCATTCACTCACATGCACACAGTCGCACACGCGTCACACACACCGTGACATACACACACACACATGCCCACAGACACACAGTCTCTATCATGTTCCCTTGGGGCCAGTCTTTTCAGTCATACATTAACTCATCTGTCAACACATCCCAGTGAGGAGCAGCAGCAGCAGCAGCAGCATGGCCTCCCAGGTCAGCACCGTTCCCTCTACAGGCCAACCCCAGACAGTAGCAAACCAATCCCAGGGGGATAAAGCTAGGTCAGAACCAATGATCCCAGACAAGACAGATGGTCCCCCACTCACCTGGTCCCCCACACACCTCGTCCCCCACACACACACACCTCGTCCCCCACATACCCCCCCCACACACACAAACCTAATTTCCCCCCCCACACACACACACATACCTCGCCCCCCCCCCCCCCACACACACACACCTCGCCACCCCCCCCCACACACACACACCTCGCCCCCCCCCCCACACACACACACCTCGTCTCCCACACACACACCTCGTCCCCCACACACACACACCTCGTCCCCCACACACACACACCTCGTCCCCCACACACACACACACCTCGTCTCCCACACACACACACCTCGTCTCCCACACACACACACCTCGTCTCCCACACACACACACCTCGTCCCCCACCCACACACACACCTCGTCCCCCACACACACACACCTCGTCCCCCACACACACACACCTCGTCCCCCACACACACACACCTCGTCCCCCACACACACACACACCTCGTCCCCCACACACACACACCTCGTCCCCCACACACACACACACACACACACCTCGTCCCCCACACACGCACACACACACCTCGTCCCCCACACACACACACTTCGTCACCCTCCCCATTTCTTCCACACACTATTCCTCACTCCCTCTACTGTACCATTCATATCCTCTCGGAGCCTCCCACACTTCACACACACACACACACACAGGCATGCGCTAACACACACGCGTGCGCGCACACGGTGGCAGGTTGCTGGAGTGGCCTTGAGGCAACTGGATGGAGCTAAAGAGTTCTCTCTGTGGTGTTGACAGAAACCACAGACACAAAGAGAGGCTGTTTGTTCCAAGATGGCCGCTGTCGCCAGAGGCCCAGACAGCCACCGTTCACTACCAGGCTGATCTGGACAGCCTGGCAAATAGACTAAGGAGAGGACACAAAGACTGGATTCTTCTGGGATAGAGTGAGAGGACTGAAAGAGTCAGAGGTATGAGGAAGAATAGAGTGAAGAAGGAAAGACAGAGTGGAGAGTGAGAGTGGAGCTCTGAGGGGAGGCTGTTCCTAAACTGGAAGGAGGAAAGAGAGTAGAGCTCTGAGGGGAGGCTGTTCCTAAACTGGAAGGAGGAAAGAGAGTAGAGCTCTGAGGGGAGGCTGTTCCTAAACTGGAAGGAGGAAAGAGAGTAGAGCTCTGAGGGGAGGCTGTTCCTAAACTGGAAGAGGAAAGAGAGTGGAGCTCTGAGGGGAGGCGGTTCCTAAGCTGGGAGAGGAAAGAGAGTGGAGCTCTGACAGGAGGCTGTTCCTAAACTGGAAGAGGAAAGAGAGTGGAGCTCTGAGGGGAGGCTGTTCCTAAACTGGAAGAGGAAAGAGAGTGGAGCTCCGAGGGAAGGCTGTTCCTAACCTGGGAGAGGAAAGAGAGTGGAGCTCCGAGGGGAGGCTGTTCCTAAGCTGGGAGAGGAAAGAGAGTGGAGCTCTGAGGGGAGGCGGTTCCTAAGCTGGGAGAGGAAAGCAGGGAAGTGTGATCTGTTTTCTCTAGAGAGACCTTTTCATTGAGTAGAACATGGCTTCCTCATTCACTACTGTTAATGACCACACTGAGTTTCCCCCCACTGAACGACCCCGCTAGAGAGGATAACTGGGTTGTGTTCATTAAGGAGAAAACGTTTTGAAAAAGAAATCAAACTCACGGTAGAAGAAGGGGACAAACTCCACGGTGAGAGGAGCTGCTTTGTGTTTCTGTCTGCTCTTCTCCACTGTACTCCGCTGGTCCCTGGAGACGACAGGCAAAACACACGGTGTCAGAAAAAGACCCCCTGTCCAAACTCTGTCTGTGTGTCTGTGAGCAGGAACACTGCTGGGAGGGTTTAGCACAGGATTAGAACCAACACTACTTGGATTGATTTGGGAAATGTTTTGGCACTTTGGGGAAAAAAATACTTGTATACTAATTAGGTAAACCAAGCCGAGCTGTACTGTGAAGAAACAACAACATCCAAGCCAGCACATTACGATTGCAGTGTTTTCAGAAGTGTAACAGTAGAATTGACCATGGTGGAATAAGTACATAATGATGATAGATCCTAAGAGCGTTGTATATAGTGCTTCAGTACCCACGAGAGCCCCGGTGCTGACAGAGCCCCGGTGGTTAATGCATGCTTGACCCTGCTCCTCCAGTACCCAGAGCCCTTCCTCTTATTGTGCTTCTACACCTGCATTGCTTGCTGTTTGGGGTTTTAGGCTGGGTTTCTGTACAGCACTTTGAGATATCAGCTGATGTACGAAGGGCTATATAAATAAATTTGATTTGATATTTCCCTGAGAAAAAGTGTGCAGTATTTATTAAATGATATACATTATTATGAGTAGTCCTCCACTTACTGTGGATCTACTACAGTTCCATCTATTATTATGAGTCGTCCTCCCCTTACTGTGGATCTACTACAGTTCCATCTATTATTATGAGTCGTCCTCCCCTTACTGTGGATCTACTACAGTTCCATCTATTATTATGAGTCGTCCTCCCCTTACTGTGGATCTACTACAGTTCCATCTATTATTATGAGTAGTCCTCCCCTTACTGTGGATCTACTACAGTTCTATCTATTATTATGAGTCGTCCTCCCCTTACTGTGGATCTACTACAGTTCCATCTATTATTATGAGTAGTCCTCCACTTACTGTGGATCTACTACAGTTCCATCTATTATTATGAGTAGTCCTCCACTTACTGTGGATCTACTACAGTTCCATCTATTATTATGAGTAGTCCTCCACTTACTGTGGATCTACTACAGTTCCATCTATTATTATGGGTCGTCCTCCACTTACTGTGGATCTACTACAGTTCCATCTATTATTATGAGTAGTCCTCCACTTACTGTGGATCTACTACAGTTCCATCTATTATTATGAGTAGTCCTCCCCTTACTGTGGATCTACTACAGTTCCATCTATTATTATGAGTAGTCCTCCCCTTACTGTGGATCTACTACAGTTCCATCTATTATTATGAGTCGTCCTCCCCTTACTGTGGATCTACTACAGTTCCATCTATTATTATGAGTAGTCCTCCACTTACTGTGGATCTACTACAGTTCCATCTATTATTATGAGTCGTCCTCCCCTTACTGTGGATCTACTACAGTTCCATCTATTATTATGAGTAGTCCTCCCCTTACTGTGGATCTACTACAGTTCCATCTATTATTATGAGTAGTCCTCCACTTACTGTGGATCTACTACAGTTCCATCTATTATTATGAGTAGTCCTCCACTTACTGTGGATCTACTACAGTTCCATCTATTATTATGAGTAGTCCTCCACTTACTGTGGATCTACTACAGTTCCATCTATTATTATGAGTCGTCCTCCCCTTACTGTGGATCTACTACAGTTCCATCTATTATTATGAGTCGTCCTCCCCTTACTGTGGATCTACTACAGTTCCATCTATTATTATGAGTCGTCCTCCCCTTACTGTGGATCTACTACAGTTCCATCTATTATTATGAGTCGTCCTCCACTTACTGTGGATCTACTACAGTTCCATCTATTATTATGAGTAGTCCTCCCCTTACTGTGGATCTACTACAGTTCCATCTATTATTATGAGTAGTCCTCCCCTTACTGTGGATCTACTACAGTTCCATCTATTATTATGAGTAGTCCTCCCCTTACTGTGGATCTACTACAGTTCCATCTATTATTATGAGTAGTCCTCCCCTTACTGTGGATCTACTACAGTTCCATCTATTATTATGAGTAGTCCTCCCCTTACTGTGGATCTACTACAGTTCCATCTATTATTATGAGTAGTCCTCCCCTTACTGTGGATCTACTACAGTTCCATCTATTATTATGAGTAGTCCTCCCCTTACTGTGGATCTACTACAGTTCCATCTATTATTATGAGTCGTCCTCCCCTTACTGTGGATCTACTACAGTTCCATCTATTATTATGAGTCGTCCTCCCCTTACTGTGGATCTACTACAGTTCCATCTATTATTATGAGCTGTCCTCCACTTACTGTGGATCTACTACAGTTCCATCTATTATTATGAGCTGTCCTCCACTTACTGTGGATCTACTACAGTTCTATCTATTATTATGAGTAGTCCTCCCCTTACTGTGGATCTACTACAGTTCCATCTATTATTATGGGTCGTCCTCCACTTACTGTGGATCTACTACAGTTCCATCTATTATTATGAGTCGTCCTCCCCTTACTGTGGATCTACTACAGTTCCATCTATTATTATGAGTAGTCCTCCCCTTACTGTGGATCTACTACAGTTCCATCTATTATTATGAGTCGTCCTCCCCTTACTGTGGATCTACTACAGTTCTATCTATTATTATGAGTCGTCCTCCCCTTACTGTGGATCTACTACAGTTCCATCTATTATTATGAGTAGTCCTCCCCTTACTGTGGATCTACTACAGTTCCATCTATTATTATGAGTAGTCCTCCACTTACTGTGGATCTACTACAGTTCTATCTATTTTTATGAGTAGTCCTCCCCTTACTGTGGATCTACTACAGTTCCATCTATTATTATGAGTAGTCCTCCACTTACTGTGGATCTACTACAGTTCCATCTATTATTATGAGTAGTCCTCCACTTACTGTGGATCTACTACAGTTCCATCTATTATTATGAGTAGTCCTCCACTTACTGTGGATCTACTACAGTTCCATCTATTATTATGGGTCGTCCTCCACTTACTGTGGATCTACTACAGTTCTATCTATTATTATGAGTCGTCCTCCCCTTACTGTGGATCTACTACAGTTCCATCTATTATTATGAGTAGTCCTCCACTTACTGTGGATCTACTACAGTTCTATCTATTATTATGAGTCGTCCTCCCCTTACTGTGGATCTACTACAGTTCCATCTATTATTATGAGTCGTCCTCCCCTTACTGTGGATCTACTACAGTTCCATCTATTATTATGAGTAGTCCTCCACTTACTGTGGATCTACTACAGTTCCATCTATTATTATGAGTAGTCCTCCACTTACTGTGGATCTACTACAGTTCCATCTATTATTATGAGTAGTCCTCCACTTACTGTGGATCTACTACAGTTCCATCTATTATTATGAGTAGTCCTCCACTTACTGTGGATCTACTACAGTTCCATCTATTATTATGAGTAGTCCTCCACTTACTGTGGATCTACTACAGTTCTATCTATTATTATGAGTCGTCCTCCCCTTACTGTGGATCTACTACAGTTCTATCTATTATTATGAGTAGTCCTCCACTTACTGTGGATCTACTACAGTTCCATCTATTATTATGAGTAGTCCTCCACTTACTGTGGATCTACTACAGTTCTATCTATTATTATGAGTCGTCCTCCCCTTACTGTGGATCTACTACAGTTCCATCTATTATTATGAGTAGTCCTCCACTTACTGTGGATCTACTACAGTTCCATCTATTATTATGAGTAGTCCTCCACTTACTGTGGATCTACTACAGTTCCATCTATTATTATGAGTAGTCCTCCACTTACTGTGGATCTACTACAGTTCCATCTATTATTATGAGTAGTCCTCCACTTACTGTGGATCTACTACAGTTCTATCTATTATTATGAGTCGTCCTCCCCTTACTGTGGATCTACTACAGTTCTATCTATTATTATGAGTAGTCCTCCACTTACTGTGGATCTACTACAGTTCAATCTATTATTATGAGTAGTCCTCCACTTACTGTGGATCTACTACAGTTCTATCTATTATTATGAGTCGTCCTCCCCTTACTGTGGATCTACTACAGTTCCATCTATTATTATGAGTAGTCCTCCACTTACTGTGGATCTACTACAGTTCCATCTATTATTATGAGCTGTCCTCCACTTACTGTGGATCTACTACAGTTCCATCTATTATTATGATTCGTCCTCCACTTAAATCAAATAAGCAAACTCTGCTAGAGTTAGCGACTTAGTGTACCCGCAGGTGCGATGTCTCCAGTTCCGGTAGGGGTCGTACAGGCTCTCGCAGAAGGCCAGAGAGTGGCGGACAAACTCCTCGGCCTGAGTCTGGTCCACCATCTCCTTCTCCTTGGTCTTACTCTTCAGCTGTAGGAGAGAGCATGTTGAGGCTAGAAGACACACACACAGGAATGTGTAATCTCACGGGAATGTACCTACTTAATCATTGTGACATGCTAAAAAATAAACGTAATCATTGTGACATGCTAAAAAATAAACGTAATCATTGTGACATGCTAAAAAATGTTTTTGTTCAAATCTGTTTTGAAACAGACTAGCACAAATGCGCGCACACACACACACATCCCTATGACTAATCATTGTGACTGGGTAAAAATACTTCATTTTGTGCAGGTTGGTTTTTAAACTTGTTTTCAAAAGAAAACAGAGTCAGGAAGGCGATGATAGGGGGAGAGGAGGGTGGATAAAGGGGGAGAAGAGGGTGGATAAAGTGAGAGAAGAGGGTGGATAAAGTGAGAGAAGAGGGTGGATAAAGTGAGAGAAGAGGGTGGATAAAGTGAGAGAAGAGGGTGGATAAAGTGAGAGAAGAGGGTGGATAAAGTGAGAGAAGAGGGTGGATAAAGGGAGAGAAGAGGGTGGATAAAGGGAGAGAAGAGGGTGGATAAAGGGAGAGAAGAGGGTGGATAAAGGGAGAGAAGAGGGTGGATAAAGGGAGAGAAGAGGGTGGATAAAGGGAGAGAAGAGGGTGGATAAAGGGAGAGAAGAGGGTGGATAAAGGGAGAGAAGAGGGTGGATAAAGGGGGAGAAGAGGGTGGATAAAGGGGGAGAAGAGGGTGGATAAAGGGGGAGAAGAGGGTGGATAAAGGGGGAGAAGAGGGTGGATAAAGGGGGAGAAGAGGGTGGATAAAGGGGGAGAAGAGGGTGGATAAAGGGGGAGAAGAGGGTGGATAAAGGGAGAGAAGAGGGTGGATAAGGGGGAGAAGAGGGTGGATAAAGGGGGAGAAGAGGGTGGATAAAGGGAGAGAAGAGGGTGGATAAGGGGGAGAAGAGGGTGGATAAGGGGGAGAAGAGGGTGGATAAAGGGGGAGAAGAGGGTGGATAAAGGGGGAGAAGAGGGTGGATAAGGGGGGAGAGGAGGGTGGAGAAAGGGGGAGAGGAATCAGACCTGCTGGATGTAGAGCGTTGTCATGGTAATGACATGATTGATGTAGGAGCAGGTGCCAATCTCCTCCACATTGGACAGGTTCCTGCAGAGAGAAAGTCATAGCCTGTTAAAGTAGTGACAGGTTCCAACACACAGACACAGAGAGACATGAGAGAGAGTCATGTCTGTTATTGTAGGGACAGGTTACAACAGAGAGTCATGTCTGTTATAGTAGGGACAGGTTCCAACACAGAGAGTCATGTCTGTTATAGTAGGGACAGGTTCCAACAGAGAGAGAGTCATGTCTGTTATAGTAGGGACAGGTTCCAACAGAGAGTCATGTCTGTTATAGTAGGGACAGGTTCCAACACAGAGAGTCATGTCTGTTATAGTAGGGACAGGTTCCAACAGAGAGAGAGTCAGGTCTGTTATAGTAGGGACAGGTTCCAACAGAGAGAGAGTCATGTCTGTTATAGTAGGGACAGGTTCCAACAGAGAGAGAGTCAGGTCTGTTATAGTAGGGACAGGTTCCAACAGAGAGAGAGTCATGTCTGTTATAGTAGGGACAGGTTCCAACAGAGAGAGTCATGTCTGTTATAGTAGGGACAGGTTCCAACAGAGAGAGAGTCATGTCTGTTATAGTAGGGACAGGTTCCAACAGAGAGAGAGTCATGTCTGTTATAGTAGGGACAGGTTCCAACAGAGAGAGAGTCATGTCTGTTATAGTAGGGACAGGTTCCAACAGAGAGAGAGTCATGTCTGTTATAGTAGGGACAGGTTCCAACAGAGAGAGAGTCATGTCTGTTATAGTAGGGACAGGTTCCAACAGAGAGAGTCATGTCTGTTATAGTAGGGACAGGTTCCAACAGAGAGAGAGTCATGTCTGTTATAGTAGGGACAGGTTCCAACAGAGAGAGAGTCATGTCTGTTATAGTAGGGACAGGTTCCAACAGAGAGAGAGTCATGTCTGTTATAGTAGGGACAGGTTCCAACAGAGAGAGAGTCATGTCTGTTATAGTAGGGACAGGTTCCAACAGAGAGAGAGTCAGGTCTGTTATAGTAGGGACAGGTTCCAACAGAGAGAGAGTCATGTCTGTTATAGTAGGGACAGGTTCCAACACAGAGAGTCATATCTGTTATAGTAGGGACAGGTTCCAACAGAGAGAGAGTCATGTCTGTTATAGTAGGGACAGGTTCCAACAGAGAGAGTCATGTCTGTTATAGTAGGGACAGGTTCCAACAGAGAGAGAGTCATGTCTGTTATAGTAGGGACAGGTTCCAACAGAGAGAGTCATGTCTGTTATAGTAGGGACAGGTTCCAACAGAGAGAGAGTCATGTCTGTTATAGTAGGGACAGGTTCCAACAGAGAGAGTCATGTCTGTTATAGTAGGGACAGGTTCCAACAGAGAGAGAGTCAGGTCTGTTATAGTAGGGACAGGTTCCAACACAGAGAGAGTCATGTCTGTTATAGTAGGGACAGGTTCCAACAGAGAGAGTCATGTCTGTTATAGTAGGGACAGGTTACAACAGAGAGAGTCATGTCTGTTATAGTAGGGACAGGTTCCAACAGAGAGAGAGTCATGTCTGTTATAGTAGGGACAGGTTCCAACAGAGAGAGTCATGTCTGTTATAGTAGGGACAGGTTCCAACAGAGAGAGAGTCATGTCTGTTATAGTAGGGACAGGTTCCAACAGAGAGAGTCATGTCTGTTATAGTAGGGACAGGTTCCAACAGAGAGAGTCATATCTGTTATAGTAGGGACAGGTTCCAACAGAGAGAGAGTCATGTCTGTTATAGTAGGGACAGGTTCCAACAGAGAGAGTCATGTCTGTTATAGTAGGGACAGGTTCCAACAGAGAGAGAGAGTCATGTCTGTTATAGTAGGGACAGGTTCCAACAGAGAGAGAGTCATGTCTGTTATAGTAGGGACAGGTTCCAACAGAGAGAGAGTCATGTCTGTTATAGTAGGGACAGGTTCCAACAGAGAGAGAGTCATGTCTGTTATAGTAGGGACAGGTTCCAACAGAGAGAGAGTCATGTCTGTTATAGTAGGGACAGGTTCCAACACACAGAGAGTCATATCTGTTATAGTAGGGACAGGTTCCAACAGAGAGAGAGTCATGTCTGTTATAGTAGTGACAGGTTCCAACAGAGAGAGAGTCATGTCTGTTATAGTAGGGACAGGTTCCAACAGAGAGAGAGTCATGTCTGTTATAGTAGGGACAGGTTCCAACAGAGAGAGAGTCATGTCTGTTATAGTAGGGACAGGTTCCAACAGAGAGAGAGAGTCATGTCTGTTATAGTAGGGACAAGTTCCAACAGAGAGAGAGAGTCATGTCTGTTATAGTAGGGACAGGTTCCAACAGAGAGAGAGTCATGTCTGTTATAGTAGGGACAGGTTCCAACAGAGAGAGAGAGTCATGTCTGTTATAGTAGGGACTGGACCAATGAGTAGCCAGCTACATTTGACAATTAGAAATAACTATTGATTTTCTGGTTCATTAAGAAAACTAAACTAAAATGTGTGTTTTTGGTTGTTGAGGTAATTAGACCAAGCCCATTTCAAGGTTCTTTCGAAAATAAAAAAAGTAATTTCAGAATATGAAGGTAAGATAGCTGGCTGACTCATTGATCCTGCTTTGTTGCATATCCCTCAAGGTCATGTTCATGACTGTACCATATAGAGGACTACAGACTGAAGCAGCAAGGGAGAAACTTTTACTTGTTTTCACTTTCTGTTGCAAAAACCTGTGTTACGTGCCCTACTGAACCACCTACCTACTGCTGGAAGACCCTTTAAAACCAGGTTGACCCCTCAACCTAGGCTAGAGGGGTTCCTATCAATAGACATTACCTATAAGAGGTCCAACCCACAGAACTAGAAATTATTCAAATTCCATGGTCCAACCAGGTCTAGGTGGGTGGAGGGAGGGGCCAGACCACTGGACCGGTACAACCAGGTCTGGGTAGGTGGGTGGAGGGAGGGGCCAGACTACTGGACCGGTACAACCAGGTCTAGGTAGGTTGGTGGAGGGAGGGGCCAGACCACTGGACCGGTACAACCAGGTCTAGGTAGGTGGAGGGAGGGGCCAGACTACTGGACCGGTACAACCAGGTCTAGGTAGGTGGAGGGAGGGGCCAGACCACTGGACCGGTACAACCAGGTCTAGGTAGGTGGAGGGAGGGGCCAGACTACTAGACCGGTACAACCAGGTCTAGGTAGGTGGAGGGAGGGGCCAGACTACTAGACCGGTACAACCAGGTCTTGGTAGGTGGAGGGAGGGGCCAGACTACTAGACCGGTACAACCAGGTCTAGGTAGGTGGAGGGAGGGGCCAGACCACTGGACCGGTACAACCAGGTCTTGGTAGGTGGAGGGAGGGGCCAGACTACTAGACCGGTACAACCAGGTCTAGGTAGGTGGAGGGAGGGAGGGGCCAGACCACTGGACCGGTACAACCAGGTCTTGGTAGGTGGAGGGAGGGGCCAAACTACTGGACCGGTAGAACTAGGTCTTGGTAGGTGGAGGGAGGGGCCAGACCACTGGACCGGTACAACCAGGTCTTGGTAGGTGGAGGGAGGGGCCAAACTACTGGACCGGTACAACCAGGTCTAGGTAGGTGGAGGGAGGGGCCAGACTACTGGACCGGTACAACCAGGTCTAGGTAGGTGGAGGGAGGGGCCAGACTACTGGACCGGTACAACCAGGTCTTGGTAGGTGGAGGGAGGGGCCAGACTACTGGACCGGTACAACCAGGTCTAGGTAGGTGGAGGGAGGGGCCAGACTACTGGACCGGTACAACCAGGTCTCGGTAGGTTGAGGGAGGGGCCAGACTACTGGACCGGTACAACCAGGTCTCGGTAGGTGGAGGGAGGGACCAGACTACTGGACCGGTACAACCAGGTCTAGGTAGGTGGAGGGAGGGGCCAGACCACTGGACCGGTACAACCAGGTCTTGGTAGGTGGAGGGAGGGGCCAGACTACTGGACCGGTACAACCAGGTCTTGGTAGGTGGAGGGAGGGGCCAGACTACTGGACCGGTACAACTAGGTCTTGGTAGGTGGAGGGAGGGGCCAGACCACTGGACCGGTACAACCAGGTCTAGGTAGGTGGAGGGAGGGGCCAGACTACTGGACCGGTACAACCAGGTCTAGGTATGAGAGGGAGGGGCCAGACTACTGGACCGGTACAACCAGGTCTAGGTAGGTGGAGGGAGGGGCCAGACCACTGCTTCTGGTCCTACAGAAACACCACGGACCAACCTGCAGATGACGATGAGGAACTTGACCAGCAGGAGGGCCAGGTTCTGCTGCTCCTGCTCCAGCCCGTCCGAGGCCTTCTGGACACACTGGAGCAGCTGGTGCCGCAACACCTGCAGGATGTTGTCTGGCAGCAGGGTCATCACTGGAGGCACCTCCTCCAACCTGGGGAGGGAGAGAGAGAAAGGGGTGAAATAAAGGGAACACCAAAACATGCTCAACTCTCACCTGCGTGTCACACACATCTGCACAAATATTATGCAAGCAAGCGCACGCACACAAATACTATGCAAGCGCACGCACACACATAAATACTATGCAAGCAAACACACACACACACCCTGCCATCCAGGACGTTTCTACCAGGCCCTAAGAGTTGTCAAAGACTCCAGTCACCCAAGTCAGACTGTTCTCTCTGCTACCGCACGGCAAGCTGTACCGATGCACCAAGCGCGCGCGCACACACACACACACACACACACACACACACACACACACACACACACACACACACACACACACACACACACACACACACACACACAAACTTCTAAGGCCTTCAGGTACATTACACACATTTACACTACATTCACACACGTACCTAAGCAACACTCCATGATAACCTTTAGACTAATGTCATGAA
This sequence comes from Oncorhynchus mykiss, assembly GCF_057628025.1. NCBI lineage: Eukaryota > Metazoa > Chordata > Actinopteri > Salmoniformes > Salmonidae > Oncorhynchus > Oncorhynchus mykiss. The sequence continues at coordinate 1,071,542 of NC_143028.1, forward strand.
ACCGTCCACTGTACAGCTAACAGTGAACCTAACTGTCTCTGTCCCTCTCTGTAGACAGAGGTCATCAGAGAGGAATGGGCCTGTCTCTGTCCCTCTCTGTAGACAGAGTTCATCAGAGAGAAATGGGTTCTTCCTCTAACCGGACCAAGCAGAGCCCAGATGAGCATTCCCAAATCGGGGTAGGAGCGTATCGCTGGGAAAAGCAGGACAGCTGCGGCAGAGGGGGGAGGTGGAGTGGGAAAGAGAGGGAGGGGGAGTGGGAAAGAGAGGGAGAGGGGGAGGTGGAGTGGGAAAGAGAGGGAGGTGGGAGGTGGAGTGGGAAAGAGAGAGGGAGAGGTGGAGTGGGAAAGAGAGAGGGAGAGGTGGAGTGGGAAAGAGAGAGGGAGAGGTGGAGTGGGAAAGAGAGAGGGAGAGGTGGAGTGGGAAAGAGAGGGGAGAGGTGGAGTGGGAAAGAGAGGGAGAGAGGTGGAGTGGGAAAGAGAGGGAGAGAGGTGGAGTGGGAAAGAGAGGGGAGGTGGAGTGGGAAAGAGAGAGGGGAGGTGGAGTGGGAAAGAGAGGGAGAGGTGGAGTGGGAAAGAGAGGGAGAGGTGGAGTGGGAAAGAGAGGGAGAGGTGGAGTGGGAAAGAGAGGGAGAGGGGGAGGTGGAGTGGGAATGAGGGAGAGGGGGAGGTGGAGTGGGAAAGAGGGAGAGGTGGAGTGGGAAAGAGGGAGAGGGAAAGAGAGGAGAGGGGGAGTGGGAAAGAGGGAGAGGGAAAGAGAGGGAGAGGGGGAGTGGGAAAGAGAAGGAGGGGGAGGTGGGAAAGAGGGAGGGGGAGGTGGGAAAGAGGGAGAGGGAGAGGTGGAATGAGAAAGAGGGAGAGGTGGAGTGGGAGAGAGAGGGAGAGGTGGAGTGGGAGAGAGAGGGAGAGGGGGAGTGAGGTGGAGTGGGAGAGAGAGGGAGAGGGGGAGTGAGAGAGAGAGTGAGAGAGGGGAGTGAGAGAGAGTGAGAGAGAGGGGAGTGAGAGAGAGTGAGAGAGGGGAGTGAGAGAGAGTGGGAGTGAGAGAGAGAGAGAGAGGGAGAGAGAGAGAGGGGGAGAGAGAGAGAGGGGGAGAGAGAGAGTGAGAGAGAGGGGGAGAGAGAGAGTGAGAGAGAGGGGGAGAGAGAGAGTGAGAGAGAGGGGGAGAGAGAGAGAGAGAGAGAGAGAGAGAGAGAGAGAGAGAGAGAGAGAGAGAGAGGGGAGGTGGAGTGGGGAGGTGGAGTGGGAGAGAGAGAGAGAGGGGGAGGTGGAGTGGGAAAGAGAGGGAGAGGGGGAGGTGGAGTGGGAAGAGGGAGGTGGAGTGGGAAAGAGAGGGAGAGGGGGAGGTGGAGTGGGAAAGAGAGGGAGGTGGAGTGGGAAGAGAGGGAGGTGGAGTGGGAAAGAGAGGGAGAGGTGGAGTGGGAAAGAGGGAGAGGGAAAGAGAGGGAGAGGGGGAGTGGGAAAGAGAAGGAGGGGGAGGTGGAAAGAGAGGGAGGGGGAGAGAGAGAGGGGAGGTGGAGTGGGAGGAGAGAGGTGGAGTGGAGAGAGAGAGAGAGAGAGAGAGGGGGAGGAGGAGGATGGGAAAGAGAGGGAGAGGGGGGAGGTGGGAGTGGAAAGAGAGGGAGAGGTGGAGTGGGACAAGAGAGGGAGAGGGAGAGGTGGAGTGGGAAGGAGAGGGAGAGGGGAGAGGTGGAGTGGAGAAGAGAGGGAGGGTGGAGTGGGGAGAGAGAGGGAGAGGTGGAGTGGGAAAGAGAGGGAGAGAGGTGAGTGGGAAAGAGAGGGAGAGAGGTGGAGTGGGAAAGAGAGGGAGAGAGGTGGAGTGGGAAGAGAGGGAGAGAGGTGGAGTGGGAAGAGAGGGGGAGAGGTGGAGTGGGAAAGAGAGAGGGAGGTGGAGTGGGGAAAGAGAGAGGGAGAGGTGGAGTGGGAAAGAGAGAGGGGAGGTGGAGTGGGAAAGAGAGGGGGAGAGGTGGAGTGGGAAAGAGAGGGGGAGAGGTGGAGTGGGAAAGAGAGGGAGAGGTGGAGTGGGAAAGAGAGGGGAGAGGTGGAGTGGGGAAAGAGAGGGGGAGGTGGAGTGGGAAAGAGAGAGGGGAGGTGGAGTGGGAAAGAGAGAGGGAGAGGTGGAGTGGGAAAGGAGAGGGGAGGTGGAGTGGGAAAGAGAGAGGGAGGTGGAGTGGGAAAGAGAGAGGGGAGGTGGAGTGGGAAAGAGAGGGAGAGGTGGAGTGGGAAAGAGAGGGGGAGGTGGAGTGGGAAAGAGGGGGAGAGGGGAGTGGGAAAGAGGGAGAGGGAAAGAGAGGGAGAGGGGGAGTGGGAAAGAGAAGGAGGGGGAGGTGGGAAAGAGGGGGAGGGGAGTGGGAAAGAGGGAGAGGGAGGTGGAGTGGGAAAGAGGGAGAGGTGGAGTGGGAAAGAGGGAGAGGTGGAGTGAGAGAGAGAGTGAGAGAGAGGGGGAGTGAGAGAGAGAGTGAGAGAGAGGGGGAGTGAGAGAGAGTGAGAGAGAGGGGAGTGAGAGAGTGAGAGAGGGCAGTGAGAGAGGGGCAGTGAGAGAGAGAGTGAGAGAGGGGGAGTGAGAGAGAGGGGGAGAGAGAGAGAGAGGGGGAGAGAGAGAGAGAGGGGGGAGAGAGAGAGAGAGGGGGAGAGAGAGTGTGAGAGAGAGAGAGAGGGGGAGAGAGAGAGAGAGAGGGGGAGAGAGAGAGAGAGAGGGGGAGTGGGAGAGAGAGAGAGAGAGAGAGAGAGGGGGGGAGGAGGGGGGAGAGAGAGAGAGAGAGAGAGAGAGAGAGAGAGGTGGAGTGGGAGAGAGAGGTGGAGTGGGAGAGAGAGAGAGAGAGGGGGGAGGTGGAGTGGGAGAGAGAGAGAGAGAGGGGGAGGTGGAGTGGGAGAGAGAGAGGGGGAGAGAGAGAGGGGGAGAGGTGGAGGTGGAGTGGGGAGAGAGAGAGACGGCAACGAACCGACAAACGACCGTACTGGCGGATCTAATGGAAAGTAATCTGTTTCCCCTTGCTCCACACTTCACTCTCTCCAGTCCCACACACACAGACCACACAGCCTTACGTAACCATCTGACAGGACTGACTGGGCATTTCACTGGTCATGTGACCAGACCACAGCTGGAAGAGCAGAGGAGCACATCACCTCTCACTTGCTCTGTCTCTCTCTATACTGCATGTGCTTCTTCTCCCTGAACGCTCTCAAACAATGGATGCAGCCGTGCAAACATACAGACATGCACAGAACCTTCACACCAACACAGATTCCAGAGCTGGTTATGGAACCCCAACACAGATTCCAGAGCTGGTTATGGAACCCCAACACAGATTCCAGAGCTGGTTATGTCACACCAACACAGATTCCAGAGCTGGTTATGGAACCCCAACACAGATTCCAGAGCTGGTTATGTAACACCAACACAGATTCCAGAGCTGGTTATGTCACCCCAACACAGATTCCAGAGCTGGTTATGTCACACCAACACAGATTCCAGAGCTGGTTATGGAAACACAACACAGATTCCAGAGCTGGTTATGTCACCCCAACACAGATTCCAGAGCTGGTTATGTCACCCCAACACATATTCCAGAGCTGGTTATGGAACCCCAACACAGATTCCAGAGCTGGTTATGTAACCCCAACACAGATTCCAGAGCTGGTTATGTAACCCCAACACAGATTCCAGAGCTGGTTAAGGAACCCCAACACAGATTCCAGAGCTGGTTAAGGAACCCCAACACAGATTCCAGCGCTGGTTATGGAACCCCAACACAGATTCCAGAGCTGGTTATGTCACCCCAACACAGATTCCAGAGCTGGTTATGTAACCCCAACACAGATTCCAGAGCTGGTTATGTAACCCCAACACAGATTCCAGAGCTGGTTATGTAACCCCAACACAGATTCCAGAGCTGGTTATGTAACCCCAACACAGATTCCAGAGCTGGTTATGTCACCCCAACACAGATTCCAGAGCTGGTTATGTAACCCCAACACAGATTCCAGAGCTGGTTATGTCACCCCAACACAGATTCCAGAGCTGGTTTTGGAAACCCAACACAGATTCCAGAGCTGGTTATGGAACCCCAACACAGATTCCAGAGCTGGTTATGGAACCCCAACACAGATTCCAGAGCTGGTTATGGAACCCCAACACAGATTCCAGAGCTGGTTATGGAACCCCAACACAGATTCCAGAGCTGGTTATGGAACCCCAACACAGATTCCAGAGCTGGTTATGGAACCCTATAGTCTATTTCTGTACCTTGCGTTTTGAAAATGAGTCCCCGTTTATGACCCTAAAGACAGGCTACATTTGCACAGCGATGGGGGGCGCTTGCCTGTGTGCGCGGAGGCCGCAAGCTACTTTTTAGGGGTCATGGGTCAAAACATTTGAAAACCAATGAGCTAGAGAACAGATGGTTGATTTGCAGTACAGCTAGAGGACCGGGTGCAGCACAAACATCCATAATATGAACTGTTTACTTTGCAACGGGGCATCAAGCAACGGCCACCATAGACCTACTGCTCTTCTGGTTTGTCCAAATGGCTTGGAATTAAACATCGACTGATAAAGCCCGCAATTGGAATCTATTGTTAAAATGTATTATTGCAAAATCAAAATGTGTTATAGATAAAATAATGAAAAGGGCTGTCTGATGGCCTCAATAAATAGACAAGTATTTGTAGTTGAACAAGTCGTTGCCTGATTAGATGGTTTATTTATTTTTTACGAGACATGACTTGCTCTTAGACTCGACCCGTTCTACTAGGACTGACTCGAGACTCGACCCGTTCTACTTGGACTGACTCGAGACTCGACCCGTTCTACTTGGACTGACTCGAGACTCGACCCGTTCTACTAGGACTGACTCGAGACTCGGCCCATTCTACTTGGACTGACTCGAGACTCGACCCGTTCTACTTGGACTGACTCGAGACTCGACCCGTTCTACTTGGACTGACTCGAGACTCGACCCGTTCTACTTGAACTGACTCGAGACTCGCCCCGTTCTACTTGGACTGACTCGAGACTCGACCCGTTCTACTTGAACTGACTCGAGACTCGACCCGTTCTACTTGGACTGACTCGAGACTCGACCCGTTCTACTTGGACTGACTCGAGACTCGACCCGTTCTACTTGAACTGACTCGAGACTCGACCCGTTCTACTTGAACTGACTCGAGACCCGCCCCGTTCTACTTGGACTGACTCGAGACCCGACCCGTTCTACTTGAACTGACTCAAGACCCGACCCGTTCTACTAGGACTGACTCGAGACCCGGCCCGTTCTACGTGGACTGACTCGAGACCCGGCCCGTTCTACGTGGACTGACTCGAGACCCGGCCCGTTCTACGTGGACTGACTCGAGACCCGGCCCGTTCTACGTGGACTGACTCGAGACCCGGCCCGTTCTACGTGGACTGACTCGAGACCCGACCCGTTCTACGTGGACTGACTCGAGACCCGACCCGTTCTACTTGGACTGACTCGAGACTCGACCCGTTCTACTTGGACTGACTCGAGACTCGACCCGTTCTACTTGGACTGACTCAAGACTCGACCCGTTCTACTTGGACTGACTCGAGACTCGACCCGTTCTACTTGAACTGACTCGAGACTCGACCCGTTCTACTTGAACTGACTCGAGACTCGCCCCGTTCTACTTGGACTGACTCGACCCGTTCTACTTGAACTGACTCGAGACTCGACCCGTTCTACTTGGACTGACTCGAGACTCGACCCATTCTACTTGGGACTTGCTTGTGACTCAAATAATGGTGACTTGGTCCCACCTCTGGGGCTATGCTTACCTGGAGGGTGGCTTCTCAAAGTCCACATCTAGACATCTCTCATAGGAGCCAATGAAGATCTCCAGCCACAGCTTCAGGTAGTCTGGGTCCCTCTGTCACAGAGAGGGATGGGAGGACGGAATGAAGGAGGAGAGGGAGAAGAGAGGGTGAGGTGAAGAGGAGGAGAGGGAGAAGAGAGGGTGAGGTGAAGAGGAGGAGAGGGAGAAGGAAATAAAAACATGTTAGTGGTTGTCATGTGAGAATAGAGAGATAATGATTCCACTAACTGTAGTATGTCAGGAGGGGCAGATTACAGTGAACTCAGGTGTGAGTGTGTGTGTGTGTGTGTGTGTGTGTGTGTGTGTGTGTGTGTGTGTGTGTGTGTGAGAGTAATGAGGAGTGCACCTGTCTGCCTGAAAAACAGGCATCGCTACATTCTCTACTCCCGAGGGGAGTCACGAGCAGCTGCCGTTTAGACATTTCCTACATTCCTGGGAACAATGCAGAGAGCCAGAGGACAGCAACACTGTTCACAGACAGACAGACAGCACATCACCCTCCCACTCTGAGAATGCCAGTCATCTCCACACCCTGGCTAGCCTAAGCTCTATCTCTGCCCAGGGTGAGGAGGTAGAGAGGGAGGTAGAGAGGGAGGTAGGGCAGGGGAGTTCCAAGGCTTGCCTGACTGACACTGATTCAGGTCAAGGGGGACTGATATGAGAAAAGGCCCAGAGTATTATTGTGGAACCAGTAGGAGTGGCAGGAATGAATACTGCTGTGTTAGACTAAGTGTTGTTCAATAAGGCAGTAGGCTATATTGGCTATTCACTAGAAATCAACTGGAAGCAAACGGACCAAAACCAAGAGGGATTACCAGAACTTGTCCAATAAGAAACGTTGGTTTTCGTTGCCAAACGTGTTGCTACGGTGTGCACTAATGAATAAATACACCCCTGGCATGTGCCTGCTTAGTCCGTCAGAGTGTAACACCCATTTAAGGACAAAACCCACCAGACTGATGGTCGGTCTGCACGATACATGGTGTTCATTCGTTTGCTGTCGTCGCGGTGTGTTATAGTGAACACCCACCGATGGCGACTGGCGGAAGTCATTTTAGCCCTTTTCCTCATGTCCAATCGGTTTGCAAATTACAGACGACCTCTGTTCAGGGGTGCTAACTACTCTTGTCCGGCAGACATTCAACCATCCTACCAGTCTGGTCCCTGCCTTTCGTCGATTTTCAAGTGACACTTTTGATGAAGGGGTTTTCTGACGACGCCCGAAGTTCAGTTACATGTAAATGACCATATTTCTTACATCTAGCCAATACTATTCAGGGCCCTATAAATGTGCAGCAAGGTTGGTTATGACACTAGAGCAGGGCAGGACAAGTCCAGGAAGGCCTCAGCCTGCTGCGTGTCACAGTGGGAATGGTCCAGAACACGAAAGAATTCCAAAAGTGAGGTCATCAGAACAGCAAGTGACTTGACGGAGCGTTTGAGAGGGACTTGGATACAGAGTTCAGGACAAGTGTCTGTCTGTGTATACTGGAATCAACAAGGTTGTACAGCAAAAACATATGACGATCTTGTTCATTCCGCTCTCAGTGTGTGTGTTCCCTCCCCTTGACTGTGTGAGCCAGAGCAGGTTTGGGCACTAACCCCAGGGAGTGTGTGTGAGTGGTTAGAGAGAATGCCCTCTTTCACTGGGCAACCAGGGAGTACAGATGTCCACTGAGGGCTCAGGGCTGAGACAGGGAGGACAGGGAGGGGAGAGCAGAGAGGGACACACCCTGGGCCTGCTAGCTGTGGCACCACTGCTGACCCAACACCAAGCAACACTGGCCGGATGAATTCAGATCAGATGAGCTCAACATCTGGGTAGCAACCTATTAGTAATATCTCTGAAACGATCTGACAGACTTTAATGACTGATGACGTATTTCCTATTAGTGTGTTTTCTTAAGGTCAGCCGGTTTGAGGGGGTGGGTAATCTGGGTTTCCTGTGCCCAACATGTGACCATCCATCCTGATATCCTGACCACCCCCTCCCTGAGTCTTAATAACACATGACCCCATGGGACCTTCCCAACAGGGTGAATTGTGGGTTGTTATTAGTCAGCTGGTTTGGCAGGGGGTTAGACTATAACTGTCGTTGTACCAAGCATGTAACCATTCCTCATGAAATCATGACGACCCCCCTCACTGAATCTTAATAACACATGACCCGGTAGGACCTCACTAGCCTGAGCAGACAAGGTTATCAACATCAATCTTTCCTCAAGGAGAAGCCATCCAGAGGAGATGCCATCCAGAAGAGATGCCATCCAGAAGAGATGCCATCCAGAAGAGATGCCATCCAGAAGAGATGCCATCCAGAGGAGATGCCATCCAGAGAAGATGCCATCCAGAGGAGATGCCATCCAGAGAAGATGCCATCCAGAGGAGATGCCATCCAGAAGAGATGCCATCCAGAAGAGATGCCATCCAGAAGAGATGCCATCCAGAAGAGATGCCATCCAGAAGAGATGCCATCCAGAAGAGATGCCATCCAGAAGAGATGCCATCCAGAGGAGATGCCATCCAGAAGAGATGCCATCCAGAAGAGATGCCATCCAGAGGAGATGCCATCCAGAGGAGATGCCATCCAGAAGAGATGCCATCCAGAGGAGATGCCATGGAGAGGTGAAGAGAGCATTACGACGGAGTTATATCTTTTCCCTTACTGCCCTCCTCACCCTACCAGAAGGGCATGGTTGGCATGGTGACAGAGTATGACTGCTAGAGGAAATGGTGAGGGGCGACTCAAAACCACAATGTCTACTGTAGATGTCCCCTCCCTAACAGTTTCTCTGTTTTACCACAATGTCTATTGTAGATGTCCTGTCCAAACAGTTTCTATTTTACCAATGTCTTTATTGCCTTCATGGTCCATCTACAGTCACCTTCTCCTCCCCATCAATCTCCAGTACTCACAATCCTGGGATTGACTGATGTAACGGCACCAGTAGTATTTATAGTGCACACATGGGAGGGGCTAAACCACGAGGTGTGGTCGATATATAAACACTATGACATTACTGATGTTGCTGGTGATATTTATAGCACACAGTGAAGGAGGAGAGAGCCGAGAGGAGGGAAAGGAGAGAGCGAGAGCCAGGCAGAAGCCACTGCTAGGAGGCGGTGCCCAGAAGCCACTGCTAGGAGGCGGTGCCCAGAAGCCACTGCTAGGAGGCGGTGCCCAGAAGCCACTGCTAGGAGGCGGTGCCCAGAAGCCACTGCTAGGAGGCGGTGCCCAGAAGCCACTGCTAGGAGGCGGTGCCCAGAAGCCACTGCTAGGAGGCGGTGCCCAGAAGCCACTGCTAGGAGGCGGTGCCCAGAAGCCACTGCTAGGAGGCGGTGCCCAGAAGCCACTGCTAGGAGGCGGTGCCCAGAAGCCACTGCTAGGAAGCGGTGCCCAGAAGTCACTGCTAGGAGGCGGTGCCCAGAAGCCACTGCTAGGAGGCGGTGCCCAGAAGCCACTGCTAGGAGGCGGTGCCCAGAAGCCACTGCTAGGAGGCGGTGCCCAGAAGCCACTGCTAGGAGGCGGTGCCCAGAAGCCACTGCTAGGAGGCGGTGCCCAGAAGCCACTGCTAGGAGGCGGTGCCCAGAAGCCACTGCTAGGAGGCAGTGCCCAGAAGCCACTGCTAGGAGGCGGTGCCCAGAAGCCACTGCTAGGAGGCGGTGCCCAGAAGCCACTGCTAGGAGGCGGTGCCCAGAAGCCACTGCTAGGAGACGGTGCCCAGAAGCCACTGCTAGGAGGCGGTGCCCAGAAGCCACTGCTAGGAGGCGGTGCCCAGAAGCCACTGCTAGGAGGCGGTGCCCAGAAACCACTGCTATAGGTAGTCACCAGAAACCACTGCTATAGGTAGTCACCAGAAACCACTGCTATAGGTAGTCACCAGAAACCACTGCTATAGGTAGTCACCAGAAACCACTGCTATAGGTAGTCACCAGAAACTACTAGGCCTGTGTTGTTGCTACTTATGGATTCAAAAGGGGATTGGTGCTACCATGATCCAATGATGTATAGTTACACAGGCCTACAGACCTAGTTAAAATGACAGAATATGACAGCCTTTTACTATGACCTACAGCTCCAGGATAAACTAGTTCCTGACCGCAGCACCACTACTCCCTTTAATTAGGCTGCTCAACCGTCAACACTAGTTGCTGGGTGTGACTCCACCCCAGGGACCAGGGTGACTTACTGTGATGTCTCTGTCAACCTCTGGCCCCGTAGTGTTAACAGCCCTGCTTGGGTTAATCATTATAGAGGTGAGTAACAGTTCAGTCACACTGATCTAATGGAAGTTAGAGAGACCACAGTTGTACTGGATATTTTAGCTAGGTAGCCGAGCCAGAACGGCCCAGAGGGCAGGGGACTATCACCTGTTTCTGTAGCGTGAGGCAGCTTTAGGATTGAGTACGCAGCCTTACGATCCTAACCCCAAAGTCAAGGAGTTGGTCATTTTAGCTTAACTAAGCTCCCATTATTGTTCATATGCCATGCTGTGTTAAAGGTCAGTTATCTTGGTACACTAGGGTGTAATGAGCCTATCCCTCAATGAGGTGTGACATCATTAACCTGCGACACTGAAGTGTATGGCATCTTAAGGGCAAGTGGAGACAATGGGCAGCCTCACACAACAAACATTCCGGTGCCGATTTAGCTCACGTGACAGACTACAAGTTCCCCTTGCTCCCGATGTATCCTGGGAACCCTGACACACACTGAAGGGGAGACCCCTGAGCCAGTGTTGACATTGCGGCCGCTCTGGGAGAGGTAAAGGTCCTTACAAATTATTTAAGCAATTTAGGCAAAGCCTCATAGGGTTCGTTGCCACATGCAGAGTGAAATACAGACCTGTTGCTGTCGGAGATGGGGTCAGACAGTAGGCTAGAAGTTCAATGTAAAGACAGTCCCTTAATAGAACAAAGACAATGTGTGTACTCTCCACAATGCCTGCCATTTAACACAGGACTGAGAAGTGAGTGTAAGATCAAGTGTGTTCTCAATGTTTTGTACACGTATTGTTTACAAAGCAGGTAACAAACTAAATCTGGGTTTAAACTAAACTAGCCTGGTCCCAGATCTGTTTGTGCTCTTGTCAACTCATGTTGGGCATGACAATAAGTTAAAGGGCGTTGGCATGACAACACAAAGACTGGCCCTCAGGCAAGATAATACTAAAAACTTGTGCCTTTCCTGCCCTGTGTCGTGTGGGAGAACAGGATAGCTCAAAAGGCTAATGCTTATGAGAGGGTTGTCCTTTTGAGTGGTATTAAAGAGGGAATGTGTTGACTGCAGTTGAGACTCACATGAGAGGCTCAGGCACCAAGCAGTGATTGGTCATCCAGTGCAATGAAACAACTGTAGCTACTACAGTCAATCAAGGGGGAAATAGGTCTAGCTAGGTTGCAATACAAAACAGAATCTATGGAATTGTATTATACCCTTGTACATACCACAAGACGTCGCTCAACTCAAATCTAAATACCAGGAGATAGCCTTTACACAGTGCAGGACAGTCCAGCAGCTGTTACTGAGAATAGTGGAGGAAGAACAGGATGGCTTATACATTCAAGCCCGATTACAATTCATCATCTTGGACATGTTCTGTTATAATCGCCACCCAGCACAACCAGAAGAGGACTGGCCACCCCTCAGAGCCTGGTTCCCCTCTAGGTTTCTTCCTAGGTTCTGGCCTGTCTAGGGAGTTTTTCCTAGCCACCGTGCTTCTACATCTGCATTGCTTGCAGTTTGGGGTTTTAGGCTGGGTTTCTGTACAGCACTTTGTGACATCAGCAGATGTAAAAAGGGCTTTAAAAATAAATTTGATTGATTGATAATCACCCATTACATCATCTCAATATACCACAGCTATTGTAATAGACCTAACTGTCTGGTCTTACTGACAGTACACCGAGTTTATACTCCGAGATGGGCGCAGATTCTAATGCATGTTTTATGTGTCAAACAGATCAAGAGACAGGTTTGTTTACCTTGTTGCAATACAGCATCCAGACCTCGTACAATCTTTCATTTGATGCCATTCTCCAAGGCGCGTGGTGGGGTTCCAAACAGAGGTCAATTCTCCGGATTCCTCATATTGAGCCCCTAGCTATATCTCCTCATTCGGGCATTGCTCGTATACATATCGACTTGAGATGTTAAGTGAAACGTCACAATGAAAGACAACTCCTTTCTATTTAGAAAGGAAAAACAAAATATTAAAATGTAATCCCAGTGGCGTTGTTTCTGGATTTTGGAACTTCCTAAAGCATTATTCCATCGTGAATTATGGATTCCCAAGGTTTCGCGTTTCCTGCTGTGGTGAGATTTCCACGGTCAAAGTCGCACTAGGTCCACTTCTCGACTCATATGCCACTGACTCTGCCCCTCTCTGGAAAGCCAAGCCACAAACAAAGTTATTATATCAGATAGACAAGTTCTGTGGCGCCAGTTTATGAATAGTTAACAGCACTTGTTTATAAACACAACACAAGTAGGCTATACCTTTGATAACGTTAGCTGACTGGTTATGATAGCTAATTTAGGTTGCTGTAAACAAACACTATGAATCAGCCATCAGCCCAGGCTCGTTCTGTTCAATTAGATCTCTGCTCTTTTGCAAGAGAAGGATACAGCTGACGAAATAAAACACAAAGCTAACTAACATTAGCAAGCTAACTTGGGGTTGCAGTACGCCGAAAAACGCTCGAGTTAGCAAAGTTACTTAGCTAACAAGCTGTCATTGTGAAACAAGGTGGCTCATATGAATTAACTAGCATTATCGTTCTTACCTGTGATGTGTCAAAACGACGAAGCCTTTTTTTCCTGTCTAACGTTACTTCTCATTTGACACAAACGACGAAACGCGTTTGTGAATTTGCTTGACCTTGCCCTAAAATGTAGACATTTAGAAATGTCACCACATAAACAATGCAAACGCACGCATTACTAACGAAAATGACAAAATGTTACAGCCAGCCCATTCCTGTACACTGGGATAGCTACAAACAACACTGGCGGTTAGTGTTGTGGCACTGCCACTCGTGAAGCTGTCTACAATGTGCAAAACGCGGCCAACTACTTCCTGATGTCAACTTTTTCCATTTTCAAAGTAAACGTTCTCATTTATTAAGCCCAAGGGAATCTTAAAAAAAACGTTTTTTAAAACAAAACATAGGTAGAAGTGTTTGTGATAAATAATCATGTTGCCAAAATTGACAAAATAACTTAAACGATTAACGATTTATTAATTGTTTTTTATTTTAAATACATAAATAAATATAACTGAACTGAATCCAAACTGGATTTGGCCTAAATTAGCCTACTGTTTTAGAGTTTAGACAAAATACAGCCTACCAACATATGGGGATACTTACAGAAGACTGGCAAAGCCAATAATAATAAAAAACATTGATTGGGCTAAACCCGCTCCACAATGAGCAGGGGTGCACATAACTCAGATCGTGAATTTATTTTGGAAAACATAATTTTATAAATGGGAAAAGCTAAACAATAACTGATTTTCATTTAAAAAACGGTGCTTTTATTTTGACATGTAAATCCGGAAGTCAAAATATTTTTGTATTCAGCTGTCGTCAATTGCCTTGCTAGGATAGGCTGAATAAGGGGAGCTTTGAATATAATTACATTTATTTGCCGGCCACAATATATATTTCAGAGGCATAAGACATTCAGCTATACATGTATGTCTATGGAGGAATTATTTCAGTATTTTTCTTAGGCTGCAGAGTTTGCGACAGTCATCAATCCCTTTACGTTGCCGATGTGGAGCTCGTGGGTCGTTAGGGGTGGGTCTTGGTTGCGAGGGAACCGAGCTTAAATTTGGCTGTGATTGGTTACTTTCAGCTGATCACCATGTTGTTATGCAGTTACCGCCTACTAGGGTAAAAATTATAGGAGTTCCTCAGTCGTAACATCATATGTTATCGGAATCTGTCAGGGGATGACGCTGTCGACGACGTCGCACGGAACCATTGGTTGATATATGCAACATCTGAGCAGGGGATTGTGTCCATGATGTGGCAAGCTGATACTTAAAAAATATCTAGCATGCATCATCAACAACTGGGCAGAGGAACATAGCCATAAGTATTTTTTATTTCATTTATTTATTTCACCTTTATTTAACCAGGTAGGCAAGTTGAGAACACCTTTATTTAACCATGTAGGCAAGTTGAGAACACCTTTATTTAACCATGTAGGCAAGTTGAGAACAATTTCTCATTTACAATTGCGACCTGGCCAAGATAAAGCATAGCAGTTCGACACATACAACGACACAGAGTTACACATGGAGTAAAACAAACATACAGTCAATAATACAGTATAAACAAGTCTATATACGATGTGAGTAAATTAGGTGAGATAAGGGAGGTAAAGGCAAAAAAAGGCCATGGTGGCAAAGTAAATACAATATAGCAAGTAAAACACTGGAATGGTAGATTTGCAATGGAAGAATGTGCAAAGTAGAAATAAAAATAATGGGGTGCAAAGGAGCAAAATAAATAAATCATTTAAATACAGTAGGGAAAGAGGTAGTTGTTTGGGCTAAATTATAGGTGGGCTATGTACAGGTGCAGTAATCTGTGAGCTGCTCTGACAGTTGGTGCTTAAAGCTAGTGAGGGAGATAAGTGTTTCCAGTTTCAGAGATTTTTGTAGTTCGTTCCAGTCATTGGCAGCAGAGAACTGGAAGGAGAGGTGGCCAAAGAAAGAATTGGTTTTGGGGGTGACTAGAGAGATATACCTGCTGGAGCGTGTGCTACAGGTGGGAGATGCTATGGTGACCAGCGAGCTGAGATAAGGGGGGACTTTACCTAGCAGGGTCTTGTAGATGACATGGAGCCAGTGGGTTTGGCGACGAGTATGAAGCGAGGGCCAGCCAACGAGAGCGTACAGGTCGCAATGGTGGGTAGTATATGGGGCTTTGGTGACAAAACGGATTGCACTGTGATAGACTGCATCCAATTTGTTGAGTAGGGTATTGGAGGCTATTTTGTAAATGACATCGCCAAAGTCGAGGATTGGTAGGATGGTCAGTTTTACAAGGGTATGTTTGGCAGCATGAGTGAAGGATCCTTTGTTGCGAAATAGGAAGCCAATTCTAGATTTAACTTTGGATTGAAGATGTTTGATATGGGTCTGGAAGGAGAGTTTACAGTCTAACCAGACACCTAAGTATTTGTAGTTGTCCACGTATTCTAAGTCAGAGCCGTCCAGAGTAGTGATGTTGGACAGGTGGGCAGGTGCAGGTAGCGATCGGTTGAAGAGCATGCATTTAGTTTTACTTGTATTTAAGAGCAATTGGAGGCCACGGAAGGAGAGTTGTATGGCATTGGAGCTTGCCTGGAGGGTTGTTAACACAGTGTCCAAAGAAGGGCCAGAAGTATACAGAATGGTGTCGTCTGCGTAGAGGTGGATAAGAGACTCACCAGCAGCAAGAGCGACCTCATTGATGTATACAGAGAAGAGAGTCGGTCCAAGAATTGAACCCTGTGGCACCCCCATAGAGACTGCCAGAGGTCCGGACAGCAGACCCTCCGATTTGACACACTGAACTCTATCAGAGAAGTAGTTGGTGAACCAGGCGAGGCAATCATTTGAGAAACCAAGGCTGTCGAGTCTGCCGATGAGGATGTGGTGATTGACAGAGTCGAAAGTCTTGGCCAGATCAATGAATACGGCTGCACAGTAATGTTTCTTATCGATGGCGGTTAAGATATCATTTAGGACCTTGAGCGTGGCTGAGGTGCACCTATGTATGTCTAAACCCTCTGTCTATTTCTACAATTTCTCTTCTTAAGATCTGTTTTTACACCTAACCCTAAGCACACTGCTAACCTTATGTCTAAACCTAACCTGACATTAAGATAATAAAACACATTTTTGTTTTCTTTATTTTTATATTTTTTACAATATAGCCAATTTCGACTCTGTGGCTGTGTTAACTAGTGACAACCGAGTTCCTTCAGCTTTCTACTCAGAGAGCAGAGGCAGGGGCAGAAGGGTTTAAAGTATGTTTTCTCATGACCCACTCATGAGAAATTATACTTCAAAACCATTCTTCTTGAGAAAAGGTATTATGGTGTGCAGATAATTAGATTTCTGCCTGATGTTAACTAAAATGCCGTGAAATAGTTTTTAGTTGCAAGGTAGGCATGAGCCATAAGGATGAAAATAATGAAAAATGCAGCAAACGCTCAAACTTGAAGCATATTGATAAAACCATGTCTATGTATTCATTCATCTACACAGTTATTCCTTTATTTCATTATGTTTTGTTTGGCTCTACTCTCTGCTTTGTCTGTTTCAGCCTGTTGACCACGTGTCTGGTCTGCTGAAGGGCCTGGCTGGGGCCACTGTGGCCCTGCTGCTTCTGGGTTTTGGGGCTTCTGATTGGGGCGACCCGGTCGGGGAACAGGTCCTGTATCACACTGTGTTTGTAGTCCTTCCAGCGGCTGTGTTCCAGGAACACAGTGCACAGCTCGTCGTCGCTACACAGGAAGACAACACAAACGCGGTCATAATAATAATATGCCATTCAGCAGACACTCTTTTCCAAAGCGACTTCCAGTAATGCATACATTCTCCCTAGCTAGATCTGAGAGGATTAGATAGGTATAAGCAATACAGTGAAAGTTCCACCTTGCCCTCTGTGGATTGCTTGCCTTACACCTATCTAGTCCTGAGTCGTCTTAGATCTACACAAACACCTAGAGGGTAGGGGCTAGTGGTTGTTTTGCATGAATTGCACCAGTAAGGGCAGCCCATCTGAACTGGTATCCATAAGTCTCACCTTGGGTAGGTTTTCTGCAGGGCCTCCAGCTTCTTCATGGTGGTGTTGTCCACCAGCTTGTCAAAGCGAGTCTTCTCCACCCGCAGGATCTCCACGCTCTGGCTGACCAGAGTGAACCTGCGACAGTCTCTCTGCTTCGACGGCATCAGGTACTGGTTCAGACCCTGAACCACACCACACAGCAGATACACGGAACCGTAGAGTTAGAAAACACTAGAGGAAGAGTTTAAGGAAGTGATTACAACTCTATGCCCAGAACACAGCATGCCATGGATGTCATATTATCATGTTATTACATGGTCATCCATGCTGAACACAAGGCACAAGTACCATACAGGTTTCTTCCAGTGTTGATGTGGGTAATGTCTGGACCTTAGGGCTACGTACAAATGTGCCGCTCTGATGAAGGGTGTCGATCAGGAAACAGGCGCTGGTGGGCAAGTCTGCAGGAAGTCCTCTGGGAGGACGTGGAGGATTATTGAGGAGGACTTTGTGTTTTATGACACTGAGGAAGAGTAGAACAGACAGACACAACTTATCACCGGGCAGCGAACTAACTGGACACAGCTGAGATGCAGCAATGTCACTGATGTGTGGTACATCCAGGTGAATACACTGTGGCCAGTTACATTACCTTCCTGGTTGGTTTGTCAGCTCGCCTTTGAATCCATGTGTTGGCAAACATGTACCTCTGCTTACTGAGAGAGAGGAAGAGGGAGAGAGAGAGCAACAGAGAAAGAGAGACAGACATAGACAAAGAGACGGAGAGAGAAAGAGAGACAGACATAGACAGAGAGACAGAGCGAGAAAGAGAGACAGAGAGACGGAGTGAGAAAGAGAGACAGAGAGACGGAGTGAGAAAGAGAGCGAGATAATATTTTTTGTTTTTAATTGTTCTTCAACATGTAATTACACAAATGTTATAATCTTACTCAAAACTCAATATAAACAACAGACACCTTTTTTTTTAAATAAAACTAAAATAAGTGTTATTCTGGTTGCTATAGGATACAGGGAAAACTGAGTTTGCCTAGAACTGAATGCTGAAATGTGAACTGTGTATATTGTATGCATATTTATTGTGTCTTCACATTACAGTAGGATTGTATTATAAACACGTGCCAGTACCTGAGTCTGCATACTGTTTTAGGAAGCATTGGTAGGTACTGCAGGAGGTAAGGTCCACCACTCTCAACACGTCACATTGGCCCTGTAATGGAAGTATTTCATCTCAAACATCTCTGCCTGCAACTACATTACCCAACATTCCCCACATGCTCTGTAGGCCTACAACTTTGTCCTCCAGTTACCTTGCCAATGAAAATGATGTTGCCCATGTCGTTGGTGTCCTTGACGACCACGTGGCCGTATCGAAATTGCTCGGCCTTGGAATGGTCAGCCATCTGTTCAATGAGAGAGTATGACCAGGAGGACACTAGCTGGAGTGACCTGGGAGAGAAGGGGCACGAGGTGAATAGTTGCAAAGAGGGGCAATGTGACTCACGGTGAATGAGAGTTAGAAACACCGTTTGTAGTGGGAGTTCAAGGTGCAGCACCTCAAAGACAGGTTTGTAGCAGGAATTCAGGGAGGCCTTCGCTCTTCAGTAGGAAAGTAGGAGTGGTGCTCTGCTCAACAAAGACAGGTTTGTAGGGGGAATTCAGAGAGGCCTTCGCTCTTCAGTAGGAAAGTAGGAGTGGTGCTCTGCTCAACAAAGACAGGTTTGTAGCAGGAATTCAGGTAGGCCTTCGCTCTTCAGTAGGAAAGTAGGAGTGGTGCTCTGCTCAACAAAGACAGGTTTGTAGGGGGTATATATTCAGATACTAAAACTCATCTCTGGCTGCAGAATCTCACCGGAAGAAGCTGAAGCGATAGTCAAACTCCCTCTTGAGCTCTACGTCCATCTTGTTAGCGAAGAAGTCTTCCTTGTCGACCACCATGAGTTCCGTCTCCTCCATGCACACCACAGTGGCATTCCTCCTCAGCGTTTTGATCAAGGCCACATCCTGACAGGCAACAGTTACAGACCATTAATAGTCAGAACAGTCAAAACCACACGATTGCGCCAGTAGCCTAGCTACAGTCAGGTTTGCTATTTCATGTGGTTGAAGCTACTCGTCTGCGTTGCCCATCAGGCTTGGAATGTATGTGAGTTATGACGTTCGCAAGAGCCCAGATATATTTTTCCTAAACACTAAACAATATCACTACTATTCTCACCACTACTGCCTCCACTATCACTACTTCGACTATTGATAATGATATTGCATCTTAAAAAAATAGCTTCTACTAAAACACAGAATTGTGAGGCCTCACCCCGAAGCTCATGCCCTTCTTGATGAGGATGGGCTCCTTATCCACGAAGGCACTGCTACCGTCGTTGTCCTTGGTGACAGCCAGGAGCCCAGAGAACACAAAGTAGAAGCTGTGTCCCCAATGGCCCTTCTTAATGACCACTCTGCGCCGCTCCAACCTGCAGGCATAGCCGCGCGGGGTGATTGGTAACTCTTTATTTGGTATTTATTAGGATCCCCATTAGCTGTTGTAAAAGCAGCAGCTACTCTTCCTGGAGTCCCCACAAACCATGGAACATAATACAGAACATTAGACAAGAACAAACTTGTAAAGCATTAGAATGTCCTTGTAAACATATTTGTAGTACCTTACGCAGTCATAGTTAAATATAACTGCTGTGATAGGTCTATATTATGGCTTCTTGTTGTGCGTTAATGCTTGTACTCCTGTGTCCGTGGGAACCAGGGCTATCGCTCAACGCAAGCCATTTCGATCTACGGTGTCCACAGATCGATTTATGATCGAAAATGTGGGTCGGAACCAGTACCAGAACCGCGCAGGTCCCCTAAGCCGAAGGGGACTTTACATCTAAGTGGTTAATGCTTTATTGTACAGTTAAGTATAACGCTCTATGACTGCATCTATAAAGTCCTATGAATGTTTATAAGGCAATATAACACTTCACAAGAAGCCCCTTCAACTAAAGTGTTAGCGGACTATTATAGCCTACCAGTAGGTCAATGGCAGCTATACAGGCCAGCAAAGCCCAGTACAGACTAGTAAAACAAGGGTTGTGTTAATTTGACACTAAAAGAAACAAACTGACTGAAACAAGGAGGGACTATACTAGCTAGACATTTTCCATTGCGTTCCCTAAGACTGGGGTTTACAAACGTTTTCACTCAAGTCCCCCTTCCATGCAGAAGGCACAGTTCAGTTGAAGGCATTCAGTTGTACAACTGACTAGGTACCCCCTTTCCCTTTCCTTTCCAGCATTGGGGAACATCCGTGGGCCTCCCTGTGCACGCCATGTCTATTTCCATGGGCACAAGCACTGATCATGACATCAACTGTTCACACCCTTCTTGTTGGTGGAGAGAATGTTGCAGGTTTAAAGCTCATTTCCTGCAATTCTACACATTTTGTCATGGGGTGTGAAGAAAGCATTGCAGTTTTAAAGCTAATTTTGCCATGTCTAATGTGTATTCATGTGATATTTGAGAGACATGAACATTACTACAAAATCTACGGGCTAAAAAACATTAGCTGACATGAGCTAGTTTCTGACAAGTTATAAATAGCTCCCTAAGGTCTGCAATGACTGACATGACAAGAGAAATGACACCTTTTGCATTCTACTATTACAACTTTCAAGAGTAAGTTTGAAGCCGGACTGAGTTCCTTAATTTAAAAAAAAATATGTTTGGGAACCACTACCCTAAGGAACCCAAGTGATTGACAGGGGATTGACCTCTAACCTCTGATAGCGAACCACCCTGGCCAGTAGGAGTTGCAAGGTTCCACTGTAGCGACGGAACATGCTCACAGAGCTCAGCATGTTGTGAACCAGCAACACCTCCGACTCAGAACGCTCCTCTGGGCACTTCCGCATAATCTCCACCAGCAGGACAGGGATCCGGTCCTGGAATGTTCCAGACATAACGCTCACACACGTATACAAGCACACATATGCTCACACACATTCACACATAGCATTCACGCTCAGACAGAGACACACACACACACCTACGCTCACACACCTACACACACAGCTTTCCCGCACACAGACAGAGACACACACGCACATAGCATTCACGCTCACAGACAGAGACACACACGCACATAGCATTCACGCACACAGACAGAGACACACACGCACATAGCATTCACGCACACAGACAGAGACACACACGCACATAGCATTCACGCACACAGACAGAGACACACACGCACATAGCATTCACGCACACAGACAGAGACACACACGCACATAGCATTCACGCACACAGACAGAGACACACACGCACATAGCATTCACGCTCACAGACAGAGACACACACGCACATAGCATTCACGCTCACAGACAGAGACACACACACAAACGTACGCTCAAACACATACACACAAAGCTTTCACTCACACAGACGGAGACAAAGACACACACACCAACACAGGCAGACACACACACCAAGGAGAACAGCGTTCCTTCCAGTCATAAGCACAGTGTGGTCATACCCATCATAGGTCTTCTAAATCCATACGGTATCGTTACCTCTTTCACTTTGAAGTGGTTCAGGTCAAACACCAGACTTTTACCCTGCAGGAACAGAAATCACTGTTGACTTTCCAGTCTTTCTGGATATCAAAACTGTAGCTTCTTTCTCAATCTCCCATCAAGACCGCTATATAAACCTGGTGGCCCGTTAGTCCAGCAAAACACAGCACCTTATCACTTCCCCTTAACAGTAGCACTCTCCTACAAACACACACACACGACGCACCGTTCCACCGGCCGGCTGGTTGGTGATGGTCGGAAGTTGAACTCCATGAATTGGCGATAGTTGGAACGGGACATGAAGTAGCGGCAGAAGCGAGTCATCAGGATGACGCTGCGCACCGCCCACTTAAAGCCCAGCTTGCCCCGGCATGGAGCAGCCTGCACCGGGGACGAAAATAACATCTCCGCTGCCTGCTGGAAATGTAAAACCGCCGATGACTAGAGAAGGGAGGGAAGAACGGAGAGAGGGAGGGAGACAGAGAGGTCAATACATGGACTGGCTAGAGAAGGGAGGGAGACAGAGAGGTCAATACATGGACTGGCTAGAGAAGGGAGGGAGACAGAGAGGTCAATACATGGACTGGCTAGAGGAGGGAGACAGAGGTCAATACATGGACTGGCTAGAGGAGGGAGACAGAGAGCTCAATACATGGACTGGCTAGAGAAGGGAGGGAGACAGAGAGGTCAATACATGGACTGGCTAGAGGAGGGAGACAGAGAGGTCAATACATGGATTGTAAGGTCATTGGCATTGTCCCTACATCTCCTAAACACCCATGGTCAGAGGACACAGGTTGGACTGAACTATGAACTAGAGTGGCATACATAACAGTACATGCCGTTGATAAGGGGGGAGGGGTTTATGTGGCCAGACCTGAAGGCCTAAACGTGAACTAAGAGAGCCTATGGAGAGCCCTGTTACCATAGAAATACAACTAAGATGGTATAATAATAATGGCTGACAGTTTGTGCTTGCAGTCTCTAACAAATATTCCTATCTAGCTTTCTATATCTATGCACATTACCACATCCTTGAGGTCCGTCTTGGCCTCCTTCGCAGCTGCTGGAAACAGAATGAGATGCTGATCAAATGAACTAATAGCCCTCACCAGGACAAAATGATAGACATACCGGTGGTGAGCATGTTTCTAAGCCACAGCATTTTTGTAGTGACTAAGATGTCAATTAAGAAACAATGTGGTTTTACCTTTCTCTGCTTTCTCTCCTGTCTCCATTGTCCAATGGTGTCAGGTGTTAGTTGTTTATTTTTGAGATATGGACTCCACCCACTAGAGAGGTTCCTCTGTGACATCACAGGGTGTATTTTATCACAGCGTCTCAGCCAGGACAGTGGTTGTGGAGGTGTCTTCTGAATCCCCCTGGAGAAAGGCCAAGTCCCCCCAGTGGTATACCTACCCCAGGTTGACAACCACAGCGCTAGTCCATATTTTAGGCATAGACTATTCAGTGATGTAGCTATGAATGGGTAGAAGTCAAACCTAACCACTGACACAGGGTCAGATATTTGTTCATCCCCCTAAAGGTTAAGTGGATGTGGGGTAGGATAATCTGATCTTAGATCTGTGGTTGGGGGAACTTCTACCTCAAGCAATGCAGTCCTAAACACATTATTGCCAAAAACCACCAATCCCAATGTCAACCTGACCTAACCCTTCAATAACCCCTTATACAGCTTTCTGCTTATTCAGGCTTTAACAGAGACTTCAGAAAGACCACACAGAACTTCCAAAGACAAGAAAAAATGGGCCATTGTTTTAGAAAAATGTATAATGAATATATTTATAACACTTCTATAAGGCTCATACAGCTATAACATGTTTGATATGCACTGATACATAACATGTCTCTCATACACATAATCATCAATCACAGAATAAAACACATAAATGTATCATAAACAGTTCACAGATTTCATTAAAACGATACAATTGAGGACCCTCCCATTCGTTTATTATGACTAGAAGGAAATGTATAGGGTAGCTGCATCTCAAACCACAGTAGTGGTCGTGTTATAGTTCTTATTTGATCACAGGGATTTCACTGGTTGTACAGGGGAGGCATAGCAGCCTGGTCAATCAGACGGACTGCTGAACTCACGTTTAGTTTCCCGTCGGGACTGTGAGCTATCGCGAGATCAGGCTGGTTTCACAAGACAAGAGGGATAACCATAGAACTTCCACTAACACACTAGCTATTCTCGTACCGTCTCTGCTCACACACTTATACACACTTATTATACCCTCTCCAACTCCATAACATATCTATTATCTATTATCTTCCTCTTCAAACCCTGACACATTATTATCTATGCCCTTTCACAGTCTAATAGCCTAAAATAGTTCACATTACTGTTCGTAGTACGATCCATATGAGTCCAGTGATAGGTCTTTAAACTGGCATAGGGGGTGTGTCCTCACTGTCCTGCAACATCATTGGTTGTCATTGTCGTCGACCGGCAGCCACACCCATGGCACAGAGATCCTCATTGGATGGTCATTAATCCTGCCCTCCAATTCCAGCAGCTGGCCTATCTAAGGGGAAATGGCTCAGTTCTGCCTCCAGGACAAGACTCAAGACAATAAACATCCACCTGCAGAACCTTATTTGAGTTCCAAAACAAACATAGAAAAGCATAGAAAACTTGTAGAAAGGCTCAGAGTGGTGGGTAGGACAGGTCCAATCAGAGCACAGTAGAAAGGCTCAGAGTGGTGGGTAGGACAGGTCCAATCAGAGCACAGTAGAAAGGCTCAGAGTGGTAGGTAGGACAGGTCCAATCAAAGCACAGTAGAAAGGCTCAGAGTGGTGGGTAGGACAGGTCCAATCAAAGCACAGTAGAAAGGCTCAGAGTGGTGAGTAGGACAGGTCCAATCAGAGCACAGTAGAAAGGCTCAGAGTGGTGGGTAGGACAGGTCCAATCAAAGCACAGTAGAAAGGCTCAGAGTGGTGGGTAGGACAGGTCCAATCAAAGCACAGTAGAAAGGTTTGGGCTCGCTGTTTTTTTTGATCATTTTGATTGTCTTGAGTTAGGCTTGGTTGTCAGGTTTTGGGATGTGGGGGGGCAGAGGTGGAAGGGGGCAGGGAGGAGGGTTAGGAGAAGTCCCACACCTCCTCTGTGGAGTGAGCGATGGCGGAGGTGGGGGGGTGGCAGGACGGGGTAGGGGAGCAGGACACATGGGGGTCATCGGGGCTGGAAACTCCAAGGGGCACCGCGGGGTACATGAGACTGAGGAAGGAGTCCCGGGTATGATGCCTTTTCACCTGTCATACAGTCCACAGAAAAATACATGAATACGAAGTCAGCCACACCGTGCCACAGAATGGAATCCAGTCCAAAACACAACCTTTTGATGATGATGAGACCTACCTGTTTGAAGAAGGCATGGGTCAACAGTGTAGAAGCAGAGGGTCTATGGAACACCAAAACAGGACAAAGTCACACCATGCCTTAATGTCCCACAACACTGTCATATCTAGCAGTCATACCGTGCCTTAATGTCCCACAACACTGTCATATCTAGCAGTCACACCATGCCTTAATGTCCCACAACACTGTCATATCTAGCAGTCATACCGTGCCTTAATGTCCCACAACACTGTCATATCTAGCAGTCACACCGTGCCTTAATGTCCCACAACACTGTCATATCTAGCAGTCACACCGTGCCTTAATGTCCCCCAACACTGTCATATCTAGCAGTCACACCGTGCCTTAATGTCCCACAACACTGTCATATCTAGCAGTCACACCGTGCCTTAATGTCCCACAACACTGTCATATCTAGCAGTCACACCGTGCCTTAATGTCCCACAACACTGTCATATCTAGCAGTCACACCGTGCCTTAATGTCCCACAACACTGTCATATCTAGCAGTCACACCATGCCTTAATGTCCCACAACACTGTCATATCTAGCAGTCACACCATGCCTTAATGTCCCACAACACTGTCATATCTAGCAGTCACACCGTGCCTTAATGTCCCACAACACTGTCATATCTAGCAGCACTGGGAATCTCACATATTACACACCTTTCAAAAATGACAGAAATTCAGACAGAACACAAGAACATTTAAAATTGTTCCTTGAATGAAAGAACCGACTTCAAACGGAGGTACCAGAGCTCCTGTGTATAACGTCTGCTGCCCCTGTGTATAACGTCTGCTGCTCCTGTGTATAACGTCTGCTGCCCCTGTGTATAACGTCTGCTGCTCCTGTGTATAACGTCTGCTGCTCCTGTGTATAACGTCTGCTGCTCCTGTGTATAACGTCTGCTGCCCCTGTGTATAACGTCTGCTGCTCCTGTGTATAACGTCTGCTGCCCCTGTGTATAACGTCTGCTGCTCCTGTGTATAACGTCTGCTGCCCCTGTGTATAACGTCTGCTGCCCCTGTGTATAACGTCTGCTGCTCCTGTGTATAACGTCTGCTGCCCCTGTGTATAACGTCTGCTGCTCCTGTGTATAACGTCTGCTGCTCCTGTGTATAACGTCTGCTGCCCCTGTGTGTGTGTGTCTCACCTGCATTCGGTGTGTGGGTTGTTGTGTGTGTGCGTTGCGTTGCGTTCGGTGTGTGTGTTGCGTTCGGTGTGTGTGTTTTTGTGTGTGTGCGTTGCGTTGCGTTCGGTGTGTGTGCTCACGTGTATGTCTCACCTGCAGTCGGGCTGCTGTTGCAGACACAACTGGACCAGGTTGTGCAAGGTGACCGAGTGGTTCTTGGGGGCGGGGCTCTGAGGTCTCTCGGCGGTGGCGGTGCGGGTCAGGCTGCCCGTGGCAACACTCTCCCCGATGCCAGAGTCCACCCCGGAGCGGGACACCTTCAGCCCCCTCAGCTCCCCTAGGGGGGAGGGGGCCACGTCCAGCAGGCAGCAGTGGGACCCACGCAGCTTCTGGAGCAGCATCTGGAGGGAGAGACACAGACATATGGACACAGTCACACAGAGGGAGAGAGATGGAGAAAAAACGAGACTCTCATAGACTCAACTATGTTTTGTAATGTATGAGAACAGCCCTAGCGTATGGCATTGTGCTGTATTAATGTAAGGCCCCAGTACCTGTGTAGGGGGCATGTCCTGGAAAGGCACCCTGCCACTGACCAGCTCACAGACTACTATCCCCAGACTGTAGATGTCTGACTTCACCCCATAGCCATGCAGGTCCTGTCGTAGCAGCTCTGGGCTGAGCCAGGGTAGCAGGGCGGGGCTGTGGTGAGGCATGTCGTACACGGTCCTCACCTTCTTCCCATCCCGCATCATACTGTAAACACTGTGAAGCCCCGAGAGGTAGACACGGCCCTCCCCAGACAGCAGGATGTGACTGGCCTTCACTCCCCTGAGAGGAAGAGGAGAAGAGCGTTCACTCTCGCCAAATCTTCAGGCTTCTACACAACTACAGTCAACTAACTATCCCTGGCACATTCTACATGTTGAGAGCAACTCCGAGCAACTATGTCCAACTGAGACAGCAACCTAGGCTGATTCTTTCAACAAATCAAATGAAATGTTATTGGTCACAAGCGCCGAATACAACAGGTGTAGACTTTGCCGTGAAGTGCTTACTCACGGGCCCTAGAAGTATTTGCTAAATAGGAAACACATAGTAACACAATAGCGAGGCTGTAAACAAGGAGTACCGGTACCATCTAACAGTTGGATTGGCTGTAGTTGGACAGAAGTGTATCGGTGGTGCTTCCGCCCCTCTCCTCGCCCCAACCTGGGCTCCAACCAGGGACCCTCTGAACACATCAGCAACTGCCACCCATGAAGCATCGTTACCTCTCGCTTGACCGCTAACTAGCGCACCGCTAACTAGCTAGCCATTTCACATCGGCTACACGTAGAAGCCTTAAAACGGTCCATATCTCTCCCTTGTCCCCATGGTGTCTTTCCTCCCTCACCTGTGCACGTAGCCCATGAGGTGCAGGTATTGCAGAGCCTTCAGGACTCCGTGGAGGAGGTAAGCGATCAGGGACTCACTCATCCCGTCAGGGAAGAACGTCCTCAGCAGGCTATCTGCCGAACCTGGGACAGAGAGAGAGAGAGAGAGAAGTTGGTAACCATGGTTCCAAACGGTTCGTAATGTTTCTTACAAACATAGGCATTTTTTACCATGTCATTTCTGTACCATAAAAAATCAAGTTCAACCAACTTAACGCTGAGAGAAGGAGCATGGATGAAGAGAGATGGGGGGAGTAAGTGTGGGAGAGGGATGGTGAGAGGAAACGAGTGTTAGAAGATGCATGCAGTAGACTGACCGTAGCCCATGAGTGGTGTGAGGACCCAGAGCTGGCAGCAGGAGCTGAAGACCAGGCGAGAGGTCAGCAGGTTGGGGTGGCGGAAAAGCCTGGAAAGAAGAACCTCGTTCTGGGGACACAGCCAGGAAACACTGGGGTCACACAGCCAGGAAACACTGGGGTCACACAGCCAGGAAACATTGGGGTCACACAGCCAGGAAACACTTGGGTCACACAGACAGGAAACACTTGGGTTACACAGACAGGAAACACTGGGGTCACACAGTCAACCAGGTGGCTTGTACCACTGCCAAGTGCCAACAATGTTATTATGAACAATGACCTAAATGGTCCCTGACCCTGGATCTAGAGAGCAAGAGCGCAGGTTTTTGTTCCAGCCCAATACTAACTCATCTTATTCAAGTAATCGTCCGACTCAACTAACTAAGAAATTGATTAGTTGAATCAGGTGTTTTGAATCAGTTGTGGCTGGAACAAAATATGTATCTTATGACATGAACTTCAATGAAAAGACAAGGTGGGTCGTATCTGTAGGACCTTTAAAACAGTACCGCACCATCAACTGTAGCAGCTCATCCTCAGTACACTCATCCAGGTTGGTGTTCTTGACTGCCACCAGCTGGCGGGAGGGGGTGTGGCGCGCCATGCGCACCTGGCTCAGGTTGTTGAAGCCTTTCCCTGGGAACACGGTTTGGTAATAAATATTAAGACATGTTGAAACACGTTCAACTCTGAAAATGCTTCATTCTCAGGTACTGTGTGGTTAGTATGGTCTTCAATAATCCAGGGAGATTTGTGAACTAATATTTTGAATTGGCCAGTTTATTCAACAGCTGTGCCAAAAGGTAATAGACTACGTGTCACATAAAATGTCCACACTACAAACGCTTTATACTCGGGCTATGTGTAGTATGGGACTTGGTCAGTGAAATTGTAAACAATGCTTTTGGATTAGCTATTCTATTCAACAGTAACATGCTAAAAGGAAATATGCTTTGTATTTGTCAGAGGAGATATTACTCTCCAGGCAACAACTATGTAATGAAAGGACTTGTCTTTCTGGGTTGTAGTGATGAGTTGATTTGTGACCAATGGTATGCTCACCCAGCTCTGACAGCAGCTGGTAGTGGGCGGAGTTAGCAGAGAGCGCTGTGATGTCATCGCTGCCTGCACCACCCCAGGCGAAAGTGCATTCTGAGACGTCGGAGCTCTGTGAAGAATCAAACACACACGTACTCACACACAACCCTGAAATGTATCAGCAGCATATTTAATTCGATCACAGAACATGTAGTAACAACATGGCAATAGTATGAAACATGTTGTAGCTGGTCACAATAATAACCTTCTTTACCTAGATGAGGGATAGTTCACCCAAAGGAACTGTTTTTCTTACCCTGAAGGCAATCTACAAATACAGTCTACGAGTGCTTTAGTATAGCATGGTATGTTTAACTAACATGAAATGGGCCCATTTAGCAGAGAAGAGGAAGCAGAATGAGGGTGAGTGAGTGTTGCCTTTGAGCCTGAAGAGGTCAAAGTACTATGGTGTTGTGGTGATGACCAACCAGTGGCTGCCACAGGGGGGCCCTGTGGTGTTAAGCTACACAGGGTAATGCTGGGGTGGGGGTAGTTTCACTGGGGCCGGTGTTGGGGGGAGGGAGAGGCTGTAAAGTACTTTGTGTTAAGGGGTCAGGGCCGAGCACAGACCTTTCAGGGGGCCGATGCTTAAACGAATTTATATCTCGAAATTCAGAACATACAGCCTTTGTAGCGAACCGTTTTATTTGTTTTAGCAGAGACCTTTTTATTTCTGCAACAACACACTCAATCATCACAAAATGAAAGCTAGTTAGTTACAGTGCCTCCTAAAGACGTGGGGAAAAGGAGGGCTATCAGCTGATCATTCATGTTGATGATTGATGTAAATCTGCTAGCTAGTTAGCAAGATTTGTTTTTATTGATTGTGATTTATCTTAAATGCTCTTAAATAATAACTTCATGATATGAACCTCATCATCCTCTAACTCAAGAGATGTGGTTGGCTGGCTATTGGCTTGTGTGGATATTTTAGTATCACCTGGTGGTTAACTAGAGTCTTAATCTCATGACTCTGGATCAGAACGTTGTGAGGAGGACACTAGTGTTTTATTTTAACCCTATCTAAACCTTAACCCTTAGCTTAACGATTCAGAATGAGTGTCTAACCTTAACCCTTAGCTTAACCATTCAGAATGAGTGTCTAACCTTAACTCTTACCTTAACCAATCAGAATGAGTGTCTAACCTTAACCCTTAGCTTAACCATTCAGAATGAGTGCCTAAACAATGTCTTAACCCGATCCAAAACCTTAACCCTTAATCTTCTAAATTTGACGTTTGGAGCAATTTCGAAATGTGATGTTTGGAGAAATAGAACGATACCTAGCATGAGGAGTCAACCCAGAGTATAAAAAGCACTTTGAAATGTGTCGTTTGGAGCAACTTCGAAATGTGACGTTTAGATAAATGTAAATAAACATCTGATTCTGCAGTGAGACTGTGAGAGCTTGTTGCGAGCTTAGACTACCTGTGACGCTGCTGCCAACTGAGGAAGGGATGTCGGGTCGGGGGGAGGGTCGTTGATGCAGCCGCTCCTCTCTCTGTGCTCTGTGTATCAGCCAATGTAACAGTGTTCCTTCCGTCCCTCTCCTCGCCCCTCTACCTGGCCTCAAACCAGGGGTAACAGTGTTCCTTCCGTCCCTCTCCTCGCCCCTACCTGGCCTCGAACCAGGGGTAACAGTGTTCCTTCCGTCCCTCTCCTCGTCCCTAACTGGCCTCGAACCAGGGACCCTCTGCACCCATCGAAAACAGTCACCCTCAAAGCAACGTTACCCATCGCTCCACAAAAGCCTTGCAGAGCAAGGGAAACAATTACTTCAAGGTCTCAGAGCGAGTGATGTCACCAACAGGGCTGACCAACAGGAGCAACCAACAGGGCTGACCAACAGGAGCAACCAACAGGGCTGACCAACAGGGCTGACCAACAGAGCTGACCAACAGGGCTGACCAACAGGGCTATCCAACAGGGCTGACCAACAGAGCTGACCAACAGGGCTATCCAACAGGAGCAACCAACAGGGCTAACCAACAGGGCTGACCAACAGGGCTGACCAACAGGGCTGACCAACAGGAGCAACCAACAGGGCTGACCAACAGGAGCAACCAACAGGGCTGACCAACAGGGCTGACCAACAGGAGCAACCAACAGGGCTGACCAACAGGGCTGACCAAGAGAGCTGACCAAGAGGGCTGACCAACAGGGCTGACCAACAGGAGCAACCAACAGGGCTGACCAACAGGGCTGACCAACAGGGCTGACCAAAAGGGCTGACCAACAGGAGCAACCAACAGGGCTGACCAAAGGAGCTGACCAAGAGAGCTGACCAACAGGGCTAACCAACAGGGCTGACCAACAGGGCTGACCAACAGGAGCAACCAACAGGGCTGACCAACAGGGCTGACCAACAGGAGCAACCAACAGGGCTGACCAACAGGAGCAACCAATAGGGCTGACCAACAGGGCTGACCAGCAGGGCTGACCAACAGAGCTGACCAACAGGGCTATCCAACAGGGCTGACCAACAGAGCTAACCAACAGGAGCAACCAACAGAGCTGACCAACAGGGCTTACCAACAGGGCTGACCAACAGGGCTGACCAACAGGGCTGCCCAACAGGGCTGACCAACAGAGCTGACCAACAGGGCTAACCAACAGGGCTGACCAACAGGGCTGACCAACAGGGCTGACCAACAGGGCTGACCAACAGAGCTGACCAACAGGAGCAACCAACAGAGCTGACCAACAGGGCTAACCAACAGGGCTGACCAACAGGGCTGCCCAACAGGGCTGACCAACAGGGCTGACCAACAGAGCTGACCAACAGGGCTAACCAACAGGAGCAACCAACAGGAGCAACCAACAGGTCTGATCAACAGGAGCAACCAACAGACAACATCACAACGACTTGTGGGCAATCGGTTCAGAACAACAATGACCAAAACTTTTACAAAAAAAATGTATATATACACCACCACACAAAAGGGCACTTGGCGAGTGGGAGGGCAAAGTGCTGGGCACAGGTTGACTCCCATCTGTGCACATGCCTGGGCGGGATGCTGTGGCAGTTAGCTCCAGGGTGAGCTGACACAGCAGCTATGAAAAAGGCATGAATAGCTTTGGTTCACTTATAGGCTATGTAATGTTCTAGCGATCTGGTCAGTGGCTGGCAGCCCTATTATGTGGTAGGTTACATGCAGCTCTACCATCACATAGACAGGACCCGGAACTGTCCGAAGTTGTCCTAGTGGTCCTTTTTGACCTCTGACCTGATAGAATAGGACTAGGCTGACCACACCATAAAGACAAGGCCGGGTGGGCTTCAGTGCTCCGATTGGATGCTAAAAGAGTGGACACAGCACTGTACTGACCAGGTATTGGTGGCTGACGTCCTCATACTGGTCCTCTATGCTGATTGGCTGGACCTGAGTGGGGGAGATGCAGGAGCAGTCCTGGGGAAGAGGGGAGGAGGGAGGAGGGGGTGAGACATGCTCCCGGAGGAGAGGAGAATAGAGGAGAGGAGTGAGACGGTCCAATAGGGAAGGAGGGAGGAGAGGACAGGCATGCCGTCATGCCCTTATAAGGAGATAAGGCGGGACTTAGGAGGACAACACTGAAGAGATACTTTTGGAGCATCAAGGTTGGAGCCAATGTGGAAAACAACAGTGTTGTGGAGGAAGACATGCAGTGCATGTCCATGAAGTGACTGCTACTTTAGAAAGAGACAGGGTTAGCAGCAGATTGGTACCCATGATGTAACCTACAGGGAAAGGTCATGGCAATATGCATGGATAATGAGATGGGTCTTATGAATGAACCCTGATAAAGAAAGCATGAGTTCTAGGATTGGAGCATGGCCAGATCAATGCGCTATGAGAGAGAAACACTGCACACCTGGAGGAGACGCTGGCTCATTAGATCATCATCATCATCATCAACAACCTCTTTAGATAAATCAGTGTCATGATCGGCTAAACATCAAAGCCATGCTGATTAGAATAAATATCCCTTACCAAGAAAGACATGGAGTTCTCTTCGTGGGGGTGTAGCGCTTCACGCGATGGCATTTATCCGCTCCACGACCACAGCACGCGCTGTACAATGAGAGCGATGGAGAGAGAGGGAGGGAGAGGGAGAGAGAGAGAGAATGAGCAAGAGGAGAAATACATGGTAACATGAGAGACTTAGTTAGGATTCAACCTGAGAGAAAGCCTCCCCCATGGGGCGTCTGTATGTCCATACAGTTTACCTGGCTGTACTCTGCCGGGTTCAGATTCCACTGCGTTGGCATCTGGCTTCATCACTTCATGCAAAACACTGCTCCACGTTCTTGAAAAACATCACACAAAATGATTGATGATTAACTAAGCAATAATAGCCCCAGCAGGGATTTTGTGCTGAACGCATGCTGTTGTAAAAAAATACATTTTCACGGAGGTATCAAAATGTCTCGACAAAAATAACTATGCCAGTCGGTGACCACAAAATACTGAGATTAAAACACGCATTACGTGACTGTTTGGTGCGCAATAGCCCGATTCACATCTGTATTCGTTACATTTTCGTGATACAGAATCATTGTAGCCACATCTGAATGTAAGCATCTGAAATGCATGTGGTCCATCGCTTTCGCTAAGTGCCTCGATGGATATTTTCTCCCCGTCTCTCCTGCCACAGCATGAATGGGAAGGGGACTTTGAGGACAGTGCGTCGTCGTGTCCCATTCTATGAGCGCGCGAACTAATGATGAGTCCTTGGTCCCTGACCGTTATTGTTCTTTATAGGTCGTCGCTGTCATCTACTCACCGTTGTGAAAGCGGTAAGTCTTTAACAACCCTATATAGTGACAGTTCTTGCCTGTTGTTTTGGGGGAATTATTTAGCTTTTAACCGATATTCTATTGTATTGTATTCCAGTCTATTCTGTTCTATTCTAGCTATTTTATTATAATCTACTGACAGACACCCTACTAGGGGGGGTTAAATGGTTGAATCAACGTTGTTTCCACGTCATAAAATAATAATATGTAATGGCGTTGAATCAGCGTGGGGAAATGATTGGATGTGCCAAAAGTCATCAACATAAGGCAATTTCGTATTTTTTAAATCAGATGATGTGGTGACATTGTTGTTGATTTCCCGTTGATTTCACGTTAGTTGACAACTCAACAAAATGTAAATCAAAACGACGTTGACCTGACGTCCAGTGGAACGGGACCTACACATGTTTAGTACATGTTTTCATATAACCACGTAAAAAAAAGAATCCCATAATTAACATAATCACATAATTTGTGGATGCAGGATTGCTTATGACTGCAATGAGTTTACTCACACTGAAAATCAGTTTATGAAATCTTTATGCCCAATCATAACAAAATCAGGCTGGGTTTTTTAACCAACTTTCTCTTGCTCTGAATGCGAAACAAACTTGAACAAACCAAGCATGACATGAGGAAGCTTACAACTCGAAACTTAAACATTTATAACTTGGCAAAATTAAGGTTTGTGACAACGCAAAATATGACGTAACGTACAAGTTGTGCGTACAGACACTGTTTTGACTGAAGATAATAAAATATTTTCAAGATGTAATGGAATGAAATAGAAACAAATTGCGATGCGTTATACACACTGTTAAAACAAATGTATATTGTTGAGAGTACGAAGTTTGAAACTTATAGTTAATGGCAACAACATACTTCACCTATGTTGTTGCTCTCCCCTCAGATGATTTGACGTAATGACGTAGACACTAAACTTGCGAGAACCTGATAAAAGTTTGGATATTATTGTTATACATTTAATTTTCATATGTGAACAGCACTGATTTATACCAGTACTTTTTTGGTATTTTTTTCCATAATTCGTAGTACATTTTAGTTTTAATTCCATGTATCTTAAATTGATTTTAAATATGAATTAACAAAATAGATAACAAATAACAAATCTCAATGTATTTAGTGTAGGACTTTTATTTAGAAACACCACTCAATAAATATTGTCGCGTAATTTATACGTCACTCATTTCATCCGCGCGCTATTTCATGACGTGATGAAACTATCAACACCAACAGTCTGCCTGCTAATTTTCTCCCTAATATCTACTGTTGCCATTGTTTGAGATTTAGGATTGATGGGACCACATGTGCTCTGGGATTTGTCTAAGGTGTTTAAAATACATCGAAAGGTAGGTTGATGTTAATTTATATTACATGAAAATCCGGATCATGAAATCCTTGCCAAAGGCCGGATGGAAATCACGGATGTGCCACAGTACTACCTAGCTCTGCAATGTTCATCATACTATTCATCATCACAATCCCCCCAAAAAACAAATCTCAGTCTTCTCAGAACGAATTTTTTTGCGATTGTCGGTTTGGTTTATTATTATGAAACAAGTCCTTGCTCTTGTCTAATTGTTCCATTGGTAGCGAGATCAAGGATTATTTTTGCACTTGTCACTTCTGCTCATCGCAGTTTATATTTAAATCCATATACTACGCCGTTGTTTTTATTATTACCCACAATCAGCGAGATGTTTTGTTGTTGTTTGTGACGAACACTCCACGGTGGTTACACTTTATCCCGCGAACACTTAATAGTATTCTTACTGTTGATAAAGTAACAATGTAGCTATCAATGTTTGACATTGCCCCATGCTGACTGTTGCAGATCCCAAAGTCCAGAAGACTATATTCGAATTCCCCGTTTAGGATCATTTAAGTGTAATGACTTGGGAATTAAACATTTTAGCTAATATCTAAACTTCACATCCAATCTTGTACTTGTTGGAATCAAGTAGATTATATTTCCACCAATCATTGGTTAAATTTGATTTATGAACATGTTAATGCACAAATTCTAGACCGAATGACAATTAGCTAATTATTTCTTCCCTCCTTTCTAACTTTTTTTTTTGATTTTCCAAGTAAAAATAAGAGTACAGTTTCAAGTAAATGAGACATTTCTCCTCAGGATGAGTGTGGTTATGGACAGTTGTTCCACTAACTACTCAGCAGACCGTCCCAGAGCCGTTGTTATGTGTGCCTGGTGTTGAGTTGGAACTCCTGCTCAGACAGTCTGGTATCACATGGTCCTCTTGCCCCCTCCTGACACCCCCAAACAGTCATGTGCAGAAGAGAGTCCGTTAGATGGGGGCTAGCTAATTGGAGATTGTTTCTAGGGAATCACA
Organism: Oncorhynchus mykiss; assembly: GCF_057628025.1. NCBI lineage: Eukaryota > Metazoa > Chordata > Actinopteri > Salmoniformes > Salmonidae > Oncorhynchus > Oncorhynchus mykiss. The sequence goes on from NC_143028.1 coordinate 1,107,317, forward strand.
GAGTCAGAGGAAGAGAGTTGTAGGAACTCCTTTCACTCTACTGAACCGAGCTGTACTGCGCTGGCCAGGTTATGCAACCCTCATAGTTGCTAGAAAGGACACGGTTCGGCTCGTCACGATAGTATGAAAACAATAAAAGTGGGTGAGAGAGAAAGAGAGGGTTGGGGCAGAGCAGGTGGTCCTATCACTGCAGATGAGACCTTAGTCCGGCACCTGTACACAAGATTAGATAACCTCCCTTTCTCCTCTCTATTCCTTCATAACTACAGGAAGGGGAAAGGATGGCAACAGTCTCCACCATGCTGCTTTGACCTGTCAAGCCCTTGTAGACAGTCTCCACCATGCTGCTTTGACCTGTCAAGCCCTTGTAGACAGTCTCCACCATGCTGCTTTGACCTGTCAAGCCCTTGTAGACGGTCTCCACCATGCTGCTTTGACCTGTCAAGCCCTTGTAGACAGTCTCCACCATGCTGCTTTGACCTGTCAAGCCCTTGTAGACAGTCTCCACCATGCTGTCAAGCCCTTGTAGACAGTCTCCACCATGCTGCTTTGACCTGTCAAGCCCTTGTAGACAGTCTCCACCATGCTGCTTTGACCTGTCAAGCCCTTGTAGACAGTCTCCACCATGCTGCTTTGACCTGTCAAGCCCTTGTAGACAGTCTCCACCATGCTGCTTTGACCTGTCAAGCCCTTGTAGACAGTCTCCACCATGCTGCTTTGATCTGTCAAGCCCTTGTAGACAGTCTCCACCATGCTGCTTTGACCTGTCAAGCCCTTGTAGACAGTCTCCACCATGCTGCTTTGACCTGTCAAGCCCTTGTAGACAGTCTCCACCATGCTGCTTTGACCTGTCAAGCCCTTGTAGACAGTCTCCACCATGCTGCTTTGACCTGTCAAGCCCTTGTAGACAGTCTCCACCATGCTGCTTTGACCTGTCAAGCCCTTGTAGACGGTCTCCACCATGCTGCTTTGACCTGTCAAGCCCTTGTAGACAGTCTCCACCATGCTGCTTTGACCTGTCAAGCCCTTGTAGACAGTCTCCACCATGCTGCTTTGACCTGTCAAGCCCTTGAAGACAGTCTCCACCATGCTGCTTTGACCTGTCAAGCCCTTGTAGACAGTCTCCACCATGCTGCTTTGATCTGTCAAGCCCTTGTAGATCAGCGGTAGGGAATGACAGGAGACGAGGAAGGAAAGCCATCTCTTGGGAAATGCCTCTCATGACCTTTCACCTTATCAGAAAAGGGGGGGCGGGGCTACGCTCTGATTCTCTGCGCCTCTCCCCGACGTGTTTACTTGTTCACTGTCCCTCAGTTGTTAAAGGTATTGATTTATTTGTGGTAACATGAGGTAGATGGGCTAGAATGAGATCACAGCTTGAAGAGAAGGATATAGGCTAGACAAGGCTAGAGAATCCTCCTGCAGTCAGGGAGAAGGAACGAAATAAAGAAATATAAACCCATGTCTCAGTTAGCTACCTTGTCTCTTGTGTGTAGAGTAGACCAGTGACAGCATGTGGTGCAGTGTACTGTCAACTCCAATTTGGTTTGCCTTGCCCAAGGATGGATATGTCACTGAAACGAGGCCTGCTGCACTACTGTGGGTAAGGATGGATGTATCTGATGCTAAGTCCAATTCAAAAGGTTGCATTAAACATACTTGGTGGGGCTGCTTCATCTCAAAGCAGGACTTCTGGGTCTTATTTACTGGGAAACGGCAAGAGGGCCAAAACGGGGAGGGACTTACAGTACCTGTACCTGACTTTGTCCAATAAGAAATGCATGTTTTAGTTTTCCATTGCAAAATGTTTTGATACGGTGTGCACTAATGAATATGACCCTGGTTGGGGTATGGAACATCTAGGCTCTTTTGCTTCTAGTCATATGTAGTTGACTCATAAGCACAGTCCCTATGACTATCACCCCTGATATTGGAAATAGAGGGAAAACGAGAAGGAATGGAAAGATGAATGTCACTGTGATGATTCCCCTGAGGATGTGTACACTGCAGCAGGGATATTTTGGGGGTTCGTGAGACTGACAGAGTTATCTTATGTAAGGAGTCTGAGCTGCTATTTAGCTGAGGAATACAATCTCTTCTCTCGCTCTCTCTCGTGTGTGTGTGTGTTTCACATGCAGAGGGATACTCAGTCTCTCTCTTTCACATGGAGAGATTTTATATCATCTTAGAAGGCACTGCACTAGCCCTGACCCAGGATGCAAGTCTGGGACACGCTCGCACACGACACAACACACTCAGACAGAGACTCCTACTCTATTTTCACCTTGAAATGTTGTAGACAGCACTAGCTCTATACTAGCCTAGCCTTGACCCAGGACCAACACACCACACATGTACGACACACACTGGTCACTCGGTGCCTTAGCTCTGCCTCCAACTCCATAACACAGTCAGAAGCCTTTGCCTTTAAGACTGTGCTTGGCTTCTCGTGGGAAGCCGCCCCTTTAAGAACTCACATCCTGTCTTGTGTCATCTCTTTAACATTGGAAGGTGTCTCGTGTGTCAAACAACAGGAAGGGGCTTCCCCCCCACCCCCCTCTCTAATGCTATGTGGCACATTTCTGTCTGCAGCTTGCCAGTCCTTATAATAGGACTGTGATTGGCATTTTAGCTGCTGGAGGAGGCCAGGAGTGGTCTATATGGACAAATGTTTTCACTAGAGCCTGGAGGAGACTAGGAGTGGTCTCTATAGACAAATGTTTTCACTAGAGCCTGGAGGAGGCTAGGAGTGGTCTCTATAGACGAGTGTTTTCACTAGAGCCTGGAGGAGGCTAGGAGTGGTCTCTATAGACTAGTGTTTTCACTAGAGCCTGGAGGAGACTAGGAGTGGTCTCTATAGACTAGTGTTTTCACTAGGGTCTGGAGGAGGCTAGGAGTGTTTTCAGCAGGGCTCTAGCTGCTAGTCAGTATGACTCACTCAGACACTAAATGGTTAAGACCTCCAACAGCAGAATCAGCTGGAGGAATGTTTGTCCTAAGTGTTGAAATGTCAGAGAGGGAGTGAGATGGAGAGATGACAAGGAAGGATAGAAGGGGGGGCTAGAGGAGGAGGAGAAGCTACAGTAACACTGAACATTTTTACAATAGCCTAGATTTTTGCCGTTTATGTTCTTATTGGACATGCTAACATACACTGAGTGTACAAAACATTAAGAACACCTCTTTCATTGACAGACTGACCAGGTGAATCCAGGTGAAAGCTTTATGATCCCTTATTGATGTCACCTGTTAAATCCACTACAATCAGTGTAGAAGATTTAAGTGCCTTTTAATAGGGTATGGTAGTAGGTGCCAGGTGCACCGATTTGTGTCAAGAACTGCAATTCTGGCTGGGTTTTTCACGCTCAACAGTAAAAAAAACAACAACATGTATTTCGCCAATTCCTCCTTTGGCCAGCTTTCCTTCCAGGTCTCTGCTGCCAATGTCTGGAACGAAATGCAAAAATCACTGAAGCTGGAGACTCGTATCTCCCTCAATAACTTTAAGCACCAGCTGTCAGAGCAGCTCACTGATCACTGTACCTGTAAATAGCCCATCTGTAAATAGCCCATCCAACTACCTCATCCCCATACTGTATTTATTTATTTGCTCCTTTGCACCCCAGTATTTCTACTTGCACATTCATCTTCTGCACATCTATCACTCCAGTGTTTAATTGCTAAATTGTAATTATTTCGCCACCGTGGCCTATTTATTGCCTTACCTCCCTTGTCTTACCTCATTTGCACACCCTGTATATAGACTTTTCTATTGTGTTATTGACTGTATGTTTGTTTCATGTGTAACTGTTTGTGTCGCACTGCTTTGCTTTATCTTGGCCAGGTCTCAGTTCTAAATGGTGAGGTGCAACTCAATATTAGGAAGGTGTTCCTAATCTTTGGTATACGCAGTGTAGCCTATTCAAATATATGTGTGTGTGGGGGGGGGGGGGGGGGTGTTTTGTACTCAGTGTATTGCCTACCTACTAGTAGTATCTCCTGTTTCACTCTGTTCCAAAACGTTTCTCCCTACTAAACACTTCTCTGGTCTGTTTCACTCTGTTCCAAAACGTTTCTCCCTACTGAACACTTCTCTGGTCTGTTTCACTCTGTTCCAAAACGTTTCTCCCTACTGAACACTTCTCTGGTCTGTTTCACTCTGTTCCAAAACGTTTCTCCCTACTGAACACTTCTCTGGTCTGTTTCACTCTGTTCCAAAACGTTTCTCCCTACTGAACACTCTGCTGGTCTGCTTCTTTTGTTTCTGCTAAGGGTTAGGGTTCAGAGGCCAGTTGTGGAGACTGTGTGTGTTTGACACCACTGTCCTCCAGGCTCCTGGACGCCTGCCCGCCTCAGGAGGGGGCAGGATGTGATGTCACAGCGGCGCTCCCTTCTTCCTGTCCGGCGGTGTGTGTGAGAGAGGTGGAGGCTCCACCCACACGGCGAGCAGACGAACAGGAGAGATGTTTGAGGTGAAACCCCGTGGCGTGGAGAAGAAGGGCGGAAGCACAGAGACTGGTGAGTGAAGAGGAAGGGGGAGAAGAGTGGAGGAGAGAGGTAAACAGGAGGAGAGGGGGCAGTAGATACTGAGGAGAGAGAAAGGAGAGGAGAGAGGGCAGGAGACTGCAGGATAGGGGGAGATGGCTGGAGGACAGGAGACTGCAGGATAGGGGGAGATGGAGAGAGGACAGGAGACTGCAGGACAGGAGGGAGATGGAGAGAGGACAGGAGACTGCAGGACAGGAGGGAGATGGCTGGAGGACAGGAGACTGCAGGATAGGGGGGAGATGGAGAGAGGACAGGAGACTGCAGGACAGGAGAAGGGAGCCTTGCGTGCCTGACTGAGGAAAAACTGCAACCACACACCCTTCAAGGCCTGTTTGATGATGGTGTGTGTGCTATGTGTGTGTGTGTGTGTTCCTGTCTGTGTACACAGTTGTGAGGACTCGAGTCTCCTGCTATAGTTAGCCCAGCCCACTAAACCACATAACCACTGAACCGGAAGACATTGTGTTATGCACCGCCAGAGCCACGGGAACACACACACATTCATGATTCACACACACACTCCCTGCCATACATACACATTCATGACTCTCTCTCTCTCTCTCTCACACACACACACTCATCCCTACTCTCAACCCAGCACTCAGTCTTCGCTCAGACGGATGGTGTCTAAGGCAGCATTACCGAAATCAGCTTCAGCAATGAGTTGGTTTCATCTATAGGGGGCGACGTGTAGATTCACTGTAATAGTTACTGTATTAGTATGGCGCCCCCCTATGATCACCACGAGTACTGCACCCACTATTTTGATCATACTATTTTGTTGCATGAATGATGGCAATATTTGTTTCTCTCTTTGGATGCTTAACCCCCCCTCTTCTCCCCAGATGACACCAGTAGCAGCAGTAAGCTGTGTGGTGGTGGGGGGTCGGGGTCGATGGGCTCCCAGGGGTCAGAGTCTCTGTACCTGTATGACAGCCAGGACTGGGTGATCTCTCCCATCTGCTCCCCTGAAGAGGAGCCCTGCCCCACCGCCATCTCCCCCATGCTGGCCGAGGAGACCTTCAGATACATGAGTGAGTCACCGTCGTGTGTGTCTGTGTGTGTCTGTGTGTGTCTGTGTGTGTCAGTGTGTGTCTGTGTGTGTCAGTGTGTGGTTGTTAAGGTTGGGAGGTATACGTACACCAGGTTATGTGGAAATACCCACGGGATGGTTTTCATATACCGTCAATACCGTTGAAACTATTTATTTGAAGTTTTTCTATTCATTTTAATATGTTGTAGGAAATGTACGTAAATACCTGCAGTCGATTGGTGCAGTACGTTAGGAGATAAAGATGATAAATACCTGCAGCCGATTGGTGCAATACGTTAGGAGATAAAGAACATAAATACCTGCAGCCAATTGGTGCAGTACGTTAGGAGATAAAGAACATTCCGTTCTTCATTTCACCTGTCACGTTATTTAAAAAGCTTCCCGTAGTTCCCCAGAACAGCAGCCAGTCAGGTGTTGGTTGTAAAGAGGACAACGGGACAAAGCTGGTGAGTCCATAATGTTGTGCGATGCTCATGAGGTGATGAAGTTAGTTGTGTGCAATTCACTACTAAATGTTTGCCATCAGATATCTTGTAACTGTCTAAGATGTGCTTTTCTCTCCAGCTGGGTATTTGGTTACTTGTTAGTTAGCTGAGTAAGTGTCTGAATTAATAAGGAGACAGTTGGCTTTCTGACGTGTTTGAGAAGTCAGAGCTCTAGAGAAGGGATCCGTACAGCTGCCACTTTATTTCCCCACTAGTGTTTTTTTCATCCTCTGTTCTTCTCCCCTCTGCTCCATGTACACAGGCTGCTCTCCCCTCTGCTCCATGTACACAGACTGCTCTCCCCTCTGCTCCATGTACACAGGCTGATCTCCCCTCTGCTCCATGTACACAGGCTGCTCTCCCCTCTGCTCCATGTACACAGACTGCTCTCCCCTCTGCTCCATGTACACAGGCTGCTCTCCCCTCTGCTCCATGTACACAGACTGCTCTCCCCTCTGCTCCATGTACACAGGCTGCTCTCCCCTCTGCTCCATGTACACAGGCTGCTCTCCCCTCTGCTCCATGTACACAGACTGCTCTCCCTTCTCCCCCTCTGCTCTCCCCTCTCCCCTCTGCTCCATGTACACAGGCTGCTCTCCCTTCTCCCCCTCTGCTCTCCCCTCTCCCCTCTGCTCCATGTACACAGGCTGCTCTCCCTTCTCCCCTCTGCTCCATGTACACAGGCTGCTCTCCCCTCTCCCCTCTGCTCCATGTACACAGGCTGCTCTCCCTTCTCCCCCTCTGCTCTCCCCTCTCCCCTCTGCTCCATGTACACAGGCTGCTCTCCCCTCTGCTCCATGTACACAGGCTGCTCTCCCCTCTCCCCTCTGCTCCATGTACACAGACTGCTCTCCCTTCTCCCCCTCTGCTCTCCCCTCTCCCCTCTGCTCCATGTACACAGGCTGCTCTCCCTTCTCCCCCTCTGCTCTCCCCTCTCCCCTCTGCTCCATGTACACAGGCTGCTCTCCCTTCTCCCCTCTGCTCCATGTACACAGGCTGCTCTCCCTTCTCCCCTCTGCTCCATGTACACAGGCTGCTCTCCCTTCTCCCCTCTGCTCCATGTACACAGGCTGCTCTCCCTTCTCCCCTCTGCTCCATGTACACAGGCTGCTCTCCCTTCTCCCCTCTGCTCCATGTACACAGGCTGCTCTCCCCTCTCCCCTCTGCTCCATGTACACAGGCTGCTCTCCCCTCTCCCCTCTGCTCCATGTACACAGGCTGCTCTCCCTTCTCCCCCTCTGCTCTCCCCTCTCCCCTCTGCTCCATGTACACAGGCTGCTCTCCCTTCTCCCCCTCTGCTCTCCCCTCTCCCCTCTGCTCCATGTACACAGGCTGCTCTCCCCTCTGCTCCATGTACACAGACTGCTCTCCCCTCTGCTCCATGTACACAGGCTGCTCTCCCCTCTGCTCCATGTACACAGGCTGCTCTCCCCTCTGCTCCATGTACACAGGCTGCTCTCCCCTCTGCTCCATGTACACAGGCTGATCTCCCCTCTGCTCCATGTACACAGGCTGCTCTCCCCTCTGCTCCATGTACACAGGCTGCTCTCCCCTCTGCTCCATGTACACAGGCTGCTCTCCCTTCTCCCCCTCTGCTCTCCCCTCTCCCCTCTGCTCCATGTACACAGGCTGCTCTCCCCTCTGCTCCATGTACACAGACTGCTCTCCCCTCTGCTCCATGTACACAGGCTGATCTCCCCTCTGCTCCATGTACACAGGCTGATCTCCCCTCTGCTCCATGTACACAGGCTGCTCTCCCCTCTGCTCCATGTACACAGGCTGCTCTCCCCTCTGCTCCATGTACACAGACTGCTCTCCCCTCTGCTCCATGTACACAGGCTGCTCTCCCCTCTGCTCCATGTACACAGGCTACTCTTCCTTCAGACAAGCATGCATCACAACTTTCTCAATTTCTCTCGTTAAATTTAGCTTTTCAATGTCCACCTTCCCATTACTAGTCTAACCACTAGTCTACCTGCCGCCCCAATGTCCACCTTCCGGTTACTAGTCTAACCACTAGTCTACCTGCCGCCCCAATGTCCACCTTCTGGTTACTAGTCTAACCACTAGTCTACCTGCCACCCCAATGTCCACCTTCCGGTTACTAGTCTAACCACTAGTCTACCTGCCGCCCCAATGTCCACCTTCCGGTTACTAGTCTAACCACTAGTCTACCTGCCGCCCCAATGTCCACCTTCTGGTTACTAGTCTAACCACTAGTCTACCTGCTGCCCCAATGTCCACTCGCACCAAAAATGGCTACTAGCTGTACTTCTATAACTTTACGAGCTGAATTTGTCTTTGCATTTGGTTTGTGCATTTAGCTAAAAGCATCTATGCGTCTTGTGTTCTATGCTGGTAATACTGTAAATCCTGGGATGGTATAAGAACGCTATGAACATCTGGATACTGTAAATCCTGGAGTGGCAGAACGGTATGAACATCTGGATACTGTAAATCCTGGGATGGTATAAGAACGATATGAACATCTGGATACTGTAAATCCTGGGATGGTAGAAGAACACTATGAACATCTGGATACTGTAAATCCTGGGATGGTAGAAGAACGCTATGAACATCTGGATACTGTAAATCCTGGAGTGGCAGAAGAACGGTATGAACATCTGGATACTGTAAATCCTGGGATGGTATAAGAACGATATGAACATCTGGATACTGTAAATCCTGGGATGGTAGAAGAACGCTATGAACATCTGGATACTGTAAATCCTGGGATGGTAGAAGAACGCTATGAACATCTGGATACTGTAAATCCTGGGATGGTAGAAGAACGCTATGAACATCTGGATACTGTAAATCCTGGAGTGGCAGAAGAACGGTATGAACATCTGGATACTGTAAATCCTGGGATGGTATAAGAACGATATGAACACCTGGATACTGTAAATCCCGGGATGGCAGAAGAACGGTATGAACATCTGGATACTGTAAATCCTGGGATGGTATAAGAACGATATGAACACCTGGATACTGTAAATCCTGGGATGGCAGAAGAACGGTATGAACATCTGCATTCTGTAAATCCTGGGATGGCAGAACAACGGTATGAACATCTGCATACTGTAAATCCTGGGATGGCAGAACAACGGTATGAACATCTGCATTCTGTAAATCCTGGGATGGCAGAACAACGGTATGAACATCTGCATACTGTAAATCCTGGGATGGCAGAACAACGGTATGAACATCTGGATACTGTAAATCCTGGGATGGCAGAACAACGGTATGAACATCTGGATACTGTAAATCCTGGGATGGCAGAAGAACGGTATGAACATCTGGATACTGTAAATCCTGGGATGGCAGAAGAACGGTATGAACATCTGGATACTGTAAATCCTGGGATGGCAGAACAACGGTATGACCATCTGGATACCGCCCAAGTCTAGTGGTTGAATGTTATTAACATACGAGAAAGAATGGGAATCCTGTGTGACTTTCTAGTTACAGGGAAGAGGTGGAATCGGTGTTTTGTATCTGTGGTAAAAGTATCTTGCTCTCATCACTTCCTGTTGTGTATTCATTGGTGTGACTGGCAGAGCAGTGATGGTGTTGATGGTGGGACTGGCAGGACAGTGATGGTGTTGATGGTGGGACTGACAGGGCAGTGATGGTGGGACTGACAGGGCAGTGATGGTGGGACTGACAGGGCAGTGATGGTGGGACTGACAGGGCAGTGATGGTGGGACTGACAGGGCAGTGATGGTGGGACTGACAGGGCAGTGATGGTGGGACTGACAGGGCAGTGATGGTGTTGATGGTGGGACTGACAGGGCAGTGATGGTGTTGATGGTGTGACTGACAGGGCAGTGATGGTGTTGATGGTGTGACTGACAGGGCAGTGATGGTGTTGATGGGAGGACTGACAGGGCAGTGATGGTGGGACTGACAGGGCCGTGATGGTGGGACTGACAGGGCAGTGATGGTGTTGATGGTGTGACTGACAGGGCAGTGATGGTGTTGATGGTGTGACTGACAGGGCAGTGATGGTGGGACTGACAGGGCAGTGATGGTGGGACTGACAGGGCAGTGATGGTGGGACTGACAGGGCAGTGATGGTGGGACTGACAGGGCAGTGATGGTGTTGATGGTGTGACTGACAGGGCCGTGATGGTGGGACTGACAGGGCAGTGATGGTGTTGATGGTGTGACTGACAGGGCAGTGATGGTGTTGATGGTGTGACTGACAGGGCAGTGATGGTGTTGATGGTGTGACTGACAGGGCAGTGATGGTGGGACTGACAGGGCAGTGATGGTGTTGATGGTGGGACTGACAGGGCAGTGATGGTGGGACTGACAGGGCAGTGATGGTGTTGATGGTGTGACTGACAGGGCAGTGATGGTGTTGATGGTGGGACTGACAGGGCAGTGATGGTGTTGATGGTGGGACTGACAGGGCAGTGATGGTGGGACTGACAGGGCAGTGATGGTGTTGATGGTGGGACTGACAGGGCAGTGATGGTGTTGCTGCATTGTCGGAACTAGAAGCACAAGCATTTCGCTACACTCGCATTAACATCTGCTAACCATGTGTATGTGACAAATAAAATTTGATTTGATGGTGGGACTGACAGGGCAGTGATGGTGTTGATGGTGGGACTGACAGGGCAGTGATGGTGGGACTGACAGGGCAGTGATGGTGTTGATGGTGGGACTGACAGGGCAGTGATGGTGGGACTGACAGGGCAGTGATGGTGGGACTGACAGGGCAGTGATGGTGTTGATGGTGGGACTGACAGGACAGTGATGGTGGGACTGACAGGACAGTGTCATGTGGTGATCCAGTGGGACTGACAGGACAGTCATGGTGTAGAGAGGGTACAGTTCTAATAAGAGCTCTGTGTCTGCTTCAGTGTCTCTGTCAAACAACACACACTGGACAGGCCCTGTCCCTCTGAGCCAATGGTGCTATTGGTCTCTCTTCTCTCGCTCGCTCTCTGTTGCTCGTTCTGATTGGCTATGCCCTAGATGAGATCAGGGCAGAAGATAGACGTGTGTGTGCTTGGGTGAACGTGCTCATATGAACAGCTGTGTGTTTAACTCAGTGTAATAGTCGGGTGAATGTTTCTCCACATCCCCTTTTTCTTGATGTTTCTTCCATATGAGCGGCACAGAGACGTGTGCGTGCGTGCGTGCGTGCATGCGGTCTCAGCGGCTGTCCCTGGCAAGGACAGAGGAATCCACTGATCTGGTCTTCTAAGTGCAGCTGAGTGTCGATCCAGGATCCGGCAGCGTCACGGGAGACAGACGGAGAGGGGGTGAAAGAGAGTAAAGGGTGAAACGGACATGCTGGTTTTTAACATTCTCAATGAGAATGTTGCTGTGGAAGGTGAGCCTTGAAGAAATGATTTAGATGCTGGGCGTGCGAGTCGCTGGGCGTGCGTGTCGCTGGGCGTGCGTGTCACTGTGTGTGAGTTCAGAACATGTTGATGTCTCCTAGGTCATAGAGCTGCAGGGTTCAGTTAGTCTGTGCGTGCATGTTAGTAAAATTTTGCAGCAGTCTCTATGTGTGTGTGGATGGACTCATAACTTTGCAGCAGAGTGTGTGAGTCGTAGCAGGCAGGAAATAATGTGTCCATGTAACTGTTTACATTAATGTGTGGTATGTGGTTACAAGTAGACAGTCTTGCAGTTAACAGTACATCACTACTCATTCTGGAACCCAGGCTGATCTGCTCCATACTGCAGTGATGTTATCTTCAGGTGCCAGTCAGTCTGGCAGTAGCAGAGAGCTGGCACAGTACTCTCTCTGGTTGTCATGTAATACACTCAGATCACATATCACCTTTGTCTTTGGATAATCAGTGAAGGGCATTGAACAACAGCAACGCTGTTATTGCGGATGTTATGGACTCTGAAAGAAGAGGAATTGTGTGTGTGTGTGTGTGCGCGTTGACGATGCGTGTGTGCGTTGACGATGTGTGTGTGCGTGCTTTGACGGTGCTTGGGTGTGTTGACGGTGTGTGGACGGTGTGTGTTGGCGTTGGCATGTACTGTATGTATGCTATGCATCCTACTGGGACAGTAAAGGGGTACAGTAAGATTTAGGGGGTCAGACAGTTTATCTTGGCACAGCCCACAGTGTACTGCCTGGAGGGTTGTTCAGTGGGGCGTTAAGCTCCTGTTCAGATAAGGGCCAGTGGGACACTTGCTCCACTTCTCTCCGAGGGTAAATGAAGACCGCCATGCAGTTATCAAATAAAATGTATTTATAAAGCCCTTCGTACATCAGCTGATATCTCAAAGTGCTGTACAGAAACCAAATCAAATGTATTTATAAAGCCCTTCGTACATCAGCTGATATCTCAAAGTGCTGTACAGATACCCAGCCTAAAACCCCAAACCGCAAGCAATGCATGTGTAGAAGCAGTAGTTGTCGAGGGTGCAACAAGTCAGCACCTCAGGTGTAAATGTCAGTTGGCTTTTCATAGCCGATCATTAAGAGTAGCTCTACCACTTCTGCTGTCTCTAGAGAGTTGAAAACAGCAGCTATTAGACCCCGGGGCAGCCAGACAGAAATGGCATGTCATATTTAATTGAGTCTCAATCCGGCACCCCTTATCCCCACTGAATGGTACCCTCCAGAGACTAAGGGGGTGTGGATTGGAATGGAGTGACGGCGTGTGTATAGAGAGATAAGTGGGAGTGTTAGGATGGGAGGGATGAGGATAGATCTAATGTAAAGATTTAACAACTGTTACTGTAAAACAGTTATGCCTAAAAATGTGATGGATTAATTTATAGAGGAAGACTTAAGTTGATAGTACGACTTTCTTTACGTATTCTGTGTCTAGCATCACCTGGATGTTCCTAACTATCAGTCTTGATTGTTTTGATATAGACTAGGCCTAGTTAGCTTTTACAGGCAGCATGATCAGGTGAACTTACGTCAGTTGGCATCCATCCAACGTCGTCTGTCACTTAGAAACCCAGCGACTAGAACTGGCCGTGTTCGGACTCTGGCTTGCCTACTACTTACTTAAACTGCATACGGTGTATTAATCGTACTACTTACTATTTAGCATGTACTGTTCAGTAAACAGTATGTAGTAAATCCACGGCCCGAACCCGCTTGTTCCCAGAGTAGCTAGCCCGCTACAAGTTCATTACCGGACTCCATCTTCATCAGCCTTCTCCCTGGTCATCTCCTCTGATCAAGCCATCCACTGTCCCTCTCAGACTTGGCCTCTATTGGTTGACCTAGCCAACCAGCTAGGCTACTCATGAGATTGTTTGATTATGAAAAGTGCAATAAAAATGTCAGCACTTATTATTATACCAAATATGGTTTACTTAGTTTAGTAAAGCAGAAAGCTCTGGCGAAGTGATACCTGCTCACTGCTACCATGCACCTGCAACAAGAGAGCTCCGATGTGCAAGTACACTTTTGAATGTTGTAAGTAAACATTTACCGGTCTAGCTAGCTAGACCTATTCAGACCGTAACCGTTTAGGTAGAAACTAATGCATAGCATGCACTTTACAAGCAGTTTAACACAGATAAACCAACGTGACAAATCAGGAGACAGGGAAGTGTTGGGACCAGCACTGCTGTGGAAAAGTGTAGGCTACCGCGTTACTAAGGTTCACTATAGCTAGTGGCAATAATTAGTGAGGTGGCAAGAGAGCGAACTACGGCCTCGTGACTTACTTTTTTGCGGCATTTCTCCTGCGGTGTTCACCACTGAATGAAATGCCTGGTATTGTCATCAGACCCTGTAACAAGTTTGAACACAAGTCCTGATGTTTACAACTAATAGCTAGCTAGAGTAATGATATGACATCGTTGCTCAACAGCAAGTAACCCCGATGCCAACGTTACTGTTGAACAGTTATAACTTCTAGTGTTACTGAATCACGTAAGTAGCTACATGAAGTGCGGTGGCATGCTGCAGGTATGTTGTAACGGTACGTCAAAATGGTGTTGAAGGAATTTAATTCCTCTGTTTTAATTCCCAATTAAAATTAAACACTGTCAATTCATAAGAATTTGTAAGACCCTTATTTTATAGGAATGGACAGAGCACGGTCTTAAAAGTCAAGTAACAGCCTTTATTCAAGAGAGTACTGCCACAATACAGGTTACCACAGGTTATAAACTGAAAATGACGTCATTAGTTCTAACACTACCCCGTGCCATCTCCGTTCCAGTACCAAGGCTGTGTCTCAAGCCTTCCCACATCCGTCTCCCTACCAATTTAATATAATTTACGAGTCAAGGTTTTCTTGGGTAGATAAGCATTCTAGCCAGTCTGATTCATTTGTACCAAGGAACAGACCGTCATTGTTACTAAACTCTTGACCACATTCACACACATTATTTTCAGTACTGGGATCAGATAAGAAAATTCATACATATACAGTAACATTTAGTATTCTGATTAGTACATATACAGTAACATTTAGTATTCTGATTAGTACATATACAGTAACATAATAGTATTCTGATTAGTACATATACAGTAACATAATAGTATTCTGATTAGTACCATTTATCATTTGATTTACACAACATGTCTACCACTTTGAAGAGGCAAAATATATTTTCTTGTGAAACAAACAAAAAAACAGAGTAGTTATGCACACAAAGTCAATACTTTGTAGAGCCACCTTTTGCAGCAATTACAGCTGCAAGTCTCTTGGGGTATGTATCTGTAAGCTTGGCACATCTAGCCACTGGGATGTTGCCCATTATTCAAGGCAAAACTGCTTCAGCTCCTTCAAGTTGGATGGGTTCCGCTGGTATACAGCAATCTTTAATATATGACAGTTTCTCAATTGGATTTAGGTCTGGGCTTTGACTAGGCCATTCCAAGACATTTAGCTCTGTGGAGTGTACGGTTTAAAGTGGTCCTATGGACAGATATTCCAATCTCTGCTGTGGAGCTTTGCAGCTCCTTCAGGGTTATCTTTTGTCTCTTTGTTGCCTCTAATTAATGCCCTCCTTGCCTGGTCTGTGAGTTTTGGTGGGCGGCCTTCTCTTGGCAGGTTTGTTGTGGTGCCATATTCTTTCCATTTTTTAAAATAATGGATTTAATGGTGCTCCATGGGATGTTCAAAGCTTCTGATATTTTTTTTATAACCCAACCCTGATCTGTACTTCTCCACAACTGACCTGTGGAGAACTCTGTGGTCTTCATGGTGCCCCTTGCTTAGTGATGTGGCAGACTCTGGGGCCTTTCAGAACAGGTGTGTGTGTATATGAGATCATGTGACACTTATATTGCACACAGGTGGACTATATTTAACTAATTATGTGACTTCTGAAGGTAATTGGTTGCACCAAATCTTGTTTAGGGGCTTCATAGCAAAGGGGGTGAATACATATGCACACACCACATTTCACTTCACCATTTTGGACTATTTTGTGTATGTCCGTTACATGAAATCCAAATAAAAATGCATTTAAAATACAGGTTGGAATGCAACAAAATAGGAAAAATTCCAAGGGGGATGAATACTTTTTGCAAGGCATTGTATGTGAAAGTGACAGTTGAGACATAGTGGGGTGAATGCTATACTTAAATAGCAGATTAGTAATCTCTAGCAGATTAGTAATCTCTAGCAGATTAGTAAGAATGGCTCACCCCATGTTCAAGAAAGGCCTTTTTTCCTTTATTCAGATTACAACCTCTCACTTTCAGATATTTGAAAATGAAATAATCTCCAAAATATTGCTATTTTTCAAACAAGCCATTGACAGTTTGTTGCAATTTCAATTTAATCCACCAGAAAAGACAGAACAACTATTATGGTTAAACTGTTTATTATACTAATTGATCAAATAAATGTATTTTATTATCCCCAAATAGTTATCTTTAGGTGATATAAATAGGACTGGTGGAGTTGTCAGACATAACAAAAAATATCTGGAAATGTCTGCTCTATCCAAAATTACAACCAACTAATTGCAGCATTACTGAAAATGGAAGAGGCAAGTGGAAGGGGGAGAAAGTGAGGTTCTTGTCTGTCAGCCCTGCATTAAAGACCAACATTTGTTAAAGACAATTGTGATAAAGAATTATACCAGAGCTGAAAGGTGGGACTAAAAATAACAAAAAAAACAAGATCACTAATGTAAAATATACTGTGTCCATAAAATAGGTTCTGAACTTTTGTGAAACATCACAACATAATTGAAAAATATATGGCAAATAGAAATCCAAAATTGGATGGTGTTCAGAGATAGATGTGAGAGGATGAGGGTAGCTGAAGGATGGGACTAAATACAAACAAAAGATGACTAATGAGCCTCCTGAGTGGCGCAGTGGTCTAAGGCACTGCATCACAGTGCTAGCTGTGCCACTAGAAACTCTAGAAACTCAGGCTCTGTCGCAGCCGGCCGTGACCGGGAGACCCATGGGGCGGTGCACAATTTGCCCAGCGTCGTCTGGGTTAGGGAGGGTTTGGCCGGCAGGGAGGTCCTTGTCCCATCGCGCGTTAGCGACTCCTGTGGTGGGCCGGGTGCAGTGCATACTGGCACGGTGTTTCCACCGACACATTGGTGCAGCTGGCTTCCGGGTTAAGTGGGTATTGTGTCAAGAAGCAGTGCGGCTTGGTTGGGTTGTGTTTCGGAGGACGCACAGCTCTCGACCTTCGCCTCTCCCGAGTCCGTACGGGAGTTGCAGCGATGAGAGAAGACAAAAATACTTGTTTGTCAACCACTCCACACATTTCTTGTTAACAAACTATAGTTTTGGCAAGTCGGTTAGGACATCTACTTTATGCATGATCCAAGTAATTTTTGCAACGATTGTTTAGAGATTTCTTTCACTGATAATTCACTGTCACAATTCCAGTGGGTCAGAAGTTTACATACACTAAGTTGACTGTGCCTTTAAACAGCTTGGAAAATTCCAGAAAATTATGTCATGGCTTTAGAAGGTTCTGACATGCTAATTGACATAATTTGAGTCAATTGGAGCTTTACCTGTGGATGTATTTCAAGGCCTACCTTCGAACTCAGTGCCTCTTTGCTTGACATCATGGGAAAATCAAAAGAAATCAGCCAAGAGCTCAGAAAAATAATTGTAGACCTCCCCAAGTCTGGTTCATCCTTGGGAGCAATTTCCGAATGCCTGAAGGTACCATGTTCATCTGTACAAACAATAGTAAGCAAGTATAAACACCATGGGACCACACAGCCGTCATAACGCTCAGGAAGGAGACGTGTTCTGTCTCCTAGAGATGAACGTACTTTGGTGGAAAAAGTGCAAATCAATCCTAGAACAACAGCAAAGGACCTTGTGAAGATGCTGGAGGAAACAGGTACAAAAGTATCTATATCCACAGTAAAACGAGTCCTATATCGACAACCTGAAGGCCGCTCAGCAAGGAAGAAGCCAATGCTCCAAAACCACTATTAATAAAAGCCAGACTAAGGTTTTCAACTGCACATGGGGACAAAGAGTATTTTTTGGAGAAATGTCCTCTGGTCTGATGAAACAAAAATAGAACTGTTTGGCCTTAATCACCATCGTTATGTTTGGAGGGAAAAGGAGGGGGCTTGCAAGCTGAAGAACACCATCCCAACTGTGAAGCACCTGGGTGGCAGGAGGGACTGGTGCACTTCACAAAATAGATGGTATCATGATGAAAGAAAATGATGTGGATATATTGAAGCAACATCTCAAGATATCAGTCAGGAAGTTAAAGCTTGGTTGCAAATGGGTCTTCCAAATGGACAATGACCCCAAGCATACGTCCAACGTTGTGGCAAAATGGTTTAAGGACAACAAAGTCAAATTATTGGAGTGACCATCACAAAGCCCTGACATCAATCCTATAGAACATTTGTGGGCAGAACTGAAAAGGTGTGTGCGAGCAAGGAGGCCTACAAACCTGACTCAGTTAAACCAGCTCTGTCAGGAGGAATGGGCCAAAATTCAGAAGCCATTTTCGGTCTGTAATAAAGCCCATTTGTGGGGAAAAATGCATTCTGATTGGCTGGCTCGCAAGTGGGTGTGCCTATGCCCTCCCAGGCCCATCCTAGGGCTGCGCCCCTGCCCAGTCATGTGAAATCCATAGATTAGGGCCTCATTTATTTCAATTGACTTTATATGAACTGTAACTCAGCAAAATATTTGAAACTGTTGCATGTTGTGTTTTTTTATATATATGTTTTTCAGTGTAGTTCTTTTTCTAATTCTATAATTGGAGAACTTTGAAAACACTGTTGTTTGACATGACAACAGAGGGAAAAAGCCAGTGAGGAATTATTGTGACCGGAATAAAAGAGTTTGTCAGTGTTTCAGAGGACCCTAATTAGATGTAAGAGAAAACATAATGTAACGTCATTAAGATAGCTAGCACTCGCTAACATTCATGCTTTGTCTAGTTTGCCTGTACTGGTAACAGGCTGTATTAGCTAGCTACGTTTGCTATGACTCTTCGTACGTTTAGCAAGCTATCCAGCTAACGAGTGATTAGCCTTAGCGGCTAACAATGTATTTTAACAACTTGCTAAGAAAAGACCAGCTGTTTGCAGACAGTAAGATACACTATTAGTTTGTGTAATTATAGAATGCTTTTTTTGCCATCAGGCCCTATATACTAGGCGGTGTCAGAGGATGCCCCAAAAAATGGTCAAAGACTCCAGTCCCCCATGTCATAGAAGGTTCTCTCTGCTACCGAACGACAACGGTACCTGAGTCCCAAGTCTAGGTCCAGAAGCCTCCTTAACAGCTGCTACCCCCAAGCCATAAGACTGCTGAACAACTAATCAAATGGCCACCCGGACTAATTGCACAGTACCTCCGCACATTGACTCGGTACCGATACCCCCTGTGTAAAGCCTCGTTATTTTTGTATATTTTTTACTGTCGTTTATTTTGTACATTTTCTTAACTGCATAAGGGCTTGTAACGAAGCATTTCACAGTAAGGTCTACCTACACCTGTTGTATTCGGTGCATGTGACAAGTAAAATGTGATTTATATAAGAAGCAAAGTGGAAATCTGTATCGTTGTCAGCAACATCTTGTTGCATCTGGCCATGCAGACGGAGTGAATGGCAGGACAAGGGCTTGAGTGACGGGGCTGGAGGGCGGGGCTTGGTGTGGGATGCAGGAGGAGGAGCAAGAGTGACGACTCAAGCAGCAAACGGAGTCAACTATTAAAAAAGGACATTATGATTTGACGGAGGGGCAAATTAATTTAACAAACCAAACATTGAAATACCGTAATAGAAGGTAAAGTAAAAACCCAAACTGGTCTGTTCATCCATACCACGGTATATAGTCAAATACAATATACCGCCCAGCTTCTCTGTTCCACTGCCCCCTGGGAAGCATTTTTTTTTACACAATATTAGACCCAAACAAGAACATAATATTTAATTGATTGTTTTTTTGACAGGGATCACATACAATGAAAAATGTACATTTCACAATACGTGTAATGCGTTATACTAGGTTTAGCTAATTCAGTAGTACAACATAATCCCAAAATGTCTCAACACACTATATTGAAAATGTGAAAAAGAAATCAAAAGATCTAACTTAATATTCTACTGTAGATCAGATTTAAAAAAGAATTGTTAAACCTTGTGACAATTGAGACATGGATTGTGTATGTGTGCCATTCAGATGGTGAATGGGCAGGACATAAAATGTAAGTGCCTTTGAACGGGGGTATGGAAGTAGGTGCCAGGTGGTTTGAGTGTGTCAAGAACTGCAATGTTGCTGGGGTTTTCACGCTCACGTTTCCGTGGGTCCTCAGATCCTCAAAAGGTTCTACAGCTGCACCATCGAGAGCATCACCGCCTGGTTGCATCACCGCCTGGTATGGCAACTGCTCGTCCTCCCACCGCAAGGCACTACAGAGGGTAGTGTGTACGGTCCAGTACATCACTGGGGCAAAGCTTCCTGCCATCCATGACTTCTATACCAGGCGGTGTCAGAAGAAGGCCCTAAAAATTGTCAGACTCCAGCCACCCTAGTCATAGACTGTTCTCTCTACTACCGCACGGCAAGTGGTACCGGAGCACCAAGTCTAGGTCCGAGTTTTCTGCTGCTCTTTAATTACTACTTATTACTTATTACTTACTTACTTTTATTTCTTATTTGTACTGCATTGTTGGTTATGGGTTCGTAAGTTACCATTTCACTGTAAGGTCTACACCTGTTGTATTCGGCTCGTGACTAATAAGATTTGATATTGATGGGGTTTCTGGCATGTTGTTAAACACCTGTCCAGGTGTTGTGAAATTCGGTTTGTGATTGCATGACAGACCCCTGGAACGTGCCCCATTATTATCAACACTCTTTACAATTGGATGTGTTGAGCAAATAACAATTAGGATAATCAGATTAGGTCATCTGTTGCCTTATTGGACCCCAATTCAGTCAGTGTGATTGACAGGAGAGATGACCAATGGGGCTGTGTTTGGACCCTCAGAATTATTACAGGGGTTCAAGAATGGATATAGTTTCTCAGTGAAGGTACAACCAGTGAAAGAGTAGATATGAGACCTGTTTTCTACATCATAAAAGGAGATCTGACCCTCCTCGTAATCTACAAACACCCCCACCTTCTGGGGTTTCTGACTCAGGAAGAGGGGGATAGGGGGTGTGTCCATGATCTCGTACTTATTCTCACCCTTCATATTCACAGCCCAGAGTCCAGCATCTGGGCTTTTAACTGTTGGGCCCTTCCTGATGATGGACTCTCTGGCCACGCCTACCTCCCACTCAATCTTCCCTCTAACCTGAACCTCAAAGTAGAATCTCCCTGAGGAGAAGCCCTTCTTTCCCAGGACCGATAGATAACGTCCAAACCTCTTTGGGTTGTCAGGGATATTCTGCCGTATGTCTCCATAGCTCACTTGTTTCCTGTTCTTAGAAACAATGAGCTTGGGGTGTGCTGTATCAGGATCCAGAGTCACATTCACTGACCACTGCTGTATCATCTTCAGCTCAGCATTACACAACTTCTCCATCTCATTATGAAGCATCTCCTCCAGCTGAGAAAGAGCTCTCCTCACAGTTCCTACATGCAGATCCCTGTGAACACTGATCTCAGACCAGTCCTTGATTGGGGATGGGGAGTTCTGGTGGAGGTGGTCCAGCTCAGTGCCTCTCCTCAGCAGCTCACTGATTTCCTGCTCCAGTTTTTCAATGAGCCCTTCAGCCTGCCTCTGAGCTTCTTTCTGCTTCTCCTCAACCACCTCAATGAGCTCTGCCTGACTTCTCTCAATGGAGCGCACCAGAGCAGTGAAGACCTCCACACTTCCTGCTATCTCTCTCTCTGCACCTCTCTGGCTGAGCTTTTCTGAGAGTTTGATCTCCTTAACCTTCTGCAGTCGCTCCTGGACCATCTGCTGCACTTGTGCTACTTCTCCAGGCTTGGAAGAGGACTCCTCTCTGTCTGAGACCTTCATCCTCTTAAAATGATCTGCAACATCTCTGAGTGTTGTGTTGGTTTTTAGGTCAGGTCTTCTGTTGAATGTGTCCTTACACAGTGGACACTGGCACAGGGCAGTGCTGTTCCAGTATTCACTGATACAGGCCTTGCAGAAGTTGTGTCCACATGGAATAGAGACTGGCTCAGTGAACACATCCAGACAGATAGAGCACAGGAACTGCTCTTCAGACAGGACATTGCTGGAGGTGGACATTTCTGAAACCTAATAGAAGACCATAGAGTTAGAAATGTAGCTGTCTTCATTTTAGTGTTTTACTGCCCCCTGCTGTACTGGAGTGTCTGTTCAGGTATATGATTTATTGATTGATCCCTTCCACTGGCTTGGATGGAATTCTGTGATCCCTCCCTAACCCAGAACAAGTCCCACCCACTAGACTACTTTAAAATGCTACATGCCATCACAGGCATTTGTACAGTGGCAAGAAAAAGTATATGAACCCTTTGGAATTACCTGGATTTCTACATAAATTGATCATAACATTTGATCTGATCTTCATCTAAGTCACAACAATAGACACACACACAGTCTTCTTAAACTAATAACACACTTATGCTTTCATGTCTGTATTGAACACACCGTGTAAACATTCACAATGTAGGATGGAAAAACGAAATGAGCCCTTTAAGTTAATAACAGGTTGACCCTTCTTTGGCAGCAATAACCCCAACCAAACCTTTTCTGTTGCGCATTAGACCTGCACAACGGTCAGGAGGAATTTTGGACCATTCATCTTCACAAAACTATTTCAGTTCAGCAATATTCTTAGGATGTCTGGTGTGAACCGCTCTCGAGGTCATGCCACAGCATTTTAAATTGTATTGATTTCAGGACTGACTGGGACACTCCAGAAGGCATATTTTATTATGTTGAAGCTATTCTGTTGTTGATTTACTTTTGTGTTTTGGGTTTTTGTTGTGGTGCATCACCCAGCTTCTGATGAGCTTCAATTGGAGGACAGATAACATTACATTGTCCTGCAAAATGTCTTGATAAACTTGGGAATACATTTTTCTGTCTGATGGCAAGCTGTCCAGGCCCTGAGGCAGCAAAGCAGCCCCAAACCATGATGCGCCCTCCACCATACTTTACAGTTGGGAGGAGGTTTTGATGTTGGTGTGCTGTGCCTTTTTTTTCTCCACACATAGTGTTGTGTGTTCCTTCCAAACAACTCAACTGTAGTTTCATCTGTCCACATAATATTTTGCCAGAAGCGCTGTGGAACATCCAGATGCTCTTTTGCGAACTTCAGATGCAATGTTTTTTTCGGACAGCAGTGGCTTCTTCCGTGGTGTCCTCCCATGCACACTGTTCTTGTTTAGTGTTTTACGTATCGTAGACTCGTCAGAGATATTAGCATGTTCCAGAGATTTCTGTAAGTCTTTAGCTGACACTCTAGGATTCTTCTTAACCTCATTGAACATTCTGCTCTGTGCTCTTGCAGTCATCTTTGCAGGACGGACTCTCCTGTAGCAACAGTGCTGAACTTTCTCCATTTATAGACATTCTGTCTTACTGTGGACTGATGAACATCAAGGCTTTTAGAGATACTTTTGTAACCCTTTCCAGCTTCATGCAAGTCAACAATTCTTAAGTCTTCTGAGATCGCTTCTGTTCGAGACATGGTTCCCATCAGGCAATGCTTCTTGTGAATAGCAAACTCAAGTTTTGCAGATTTTTTTTTTTTATAGGGCAGGGCAGCTCTAACCAACATTTCCAATCTCATTGATTGGACTCCAGGTTAGCTGACTCCTGACTCCAGTTATCTTTTGGAGAAGTCATTAGCCTAGGGGTTCACATACTTTTTCCAACCTACACTGTGAATGTTTAAATTATGTATTCAATATAGACAATACAAATACAATAATTGGTGTGTTAGTGTGCTTAAACTAATATGTTCATCTATTGTTGTGATGAAGATCAGATCAGATTTGATGACTAATTTATGCAGAAATCCAGGTCATTCCAAAGGATTCACATACTTTTTCTTGCCACTGTACAGTGCCTTGCGAAAGTATTCGGCCCCCTTGAACTTTGCGACCTTTTGCCACATTTCAGGCTTCAAACATAAAGATATAAAACTGTATTTTTTTGTGAAGAATCAACAACAAGTGGGACACAATCATGAAGTGGAATGACATTTATTGGATATTTAAAACTTTTTTAACAAATCAAAAACTGAAAAATTGGGCGTGCAAAATTATTCAGCCCCCTTAAGTTAATACTTTGTAGCGCCACCTTTTGCTGCGATTACAGCTGTAAGTCGCTTGGGGTATGTCTCTATCAGTTTTGCACATCGAGAGACTGACATTTTTCCCATTCCTCCTTGCAAAACAGCTCGAGCTCAGTGAGGTTGGATGGAGAGCATTTGTGAACAGCAGTTTTCAGTTCTTTCCACAGATTCTCGATTGGATTCAGGTCTGGACTTTGACTTGGCCATTCTAACACCTAGATATGTTTATTTTTGAACCATTCCATTGTAGATTATGCTTTATGTTTTGGATCATTGTCTTGTTGGAAGACAAATCTCTGTCCAAGTCTCAGGTCTTTTGCAGACTCCATCAGGTTTTCTTCCAGAATGGTGCTGTATTTGGCTCCATCCATCTTCCCATCAATTTTAACCGTCTTCCCTGTCCCTGCTGAAGACAAGCAGGCCCAAACCATGATGCTGCCACCACCATGTTTGACAGTGGGGATGGTGTGATGAGCTGTGTTGCTTTTACGCCAAACATAACGTTTTGCATTGTTGCCAAAAAGTTCAATTTTGGTTTCATCTCACCAGAGCACCTTCTTCCACATGTTTGGTGTCTCTCCCAGGTGGATTGTGGCAAACTTTAAACGACACTTTTTATGGATATCTTTAAGAAATGGCTTTCTTCTTGCCACTCTTCCATAAAGGCCAGATTTGTGCAATATACGACTGATTGTTGTCCTATGGACAGAGTCTCCCACCTCAGCTGTAGATCTCTGCAGTTCATCCAGAGTGATCATGGGCCTCTTGGCTGCATCTCTGATCAGTCTTCTCCTTGTATGAGCTGAAAGTTTAGAGGGACGGCCAGGTCTTGGTAGATTTGCAGTGGTCTGATACTCCTTCCATTTCAATATTATCACTTGCACAGTGCTCCTTGGGATGTTTAAAGCTTGGGAAATCTTTTTGTATCCAAATCCGGCTTTAAACTTCTTCACAACAGTATCTCGGACCTGCCTGGTGTGTTCCTTGTTCTTCTTGCGCTTTTAACAGATCTCTGAGACTATCACAGTGCAGGTGCATTTATACGGAGACTTGATTACACACAGGTGGATTGTATTTATCATCATTAGTCATTTAGGTCAACATTGGATCGTTCAGAGATCCTCACTGAACTTCTGGAGAGAGTTTGCTGCACTGAAAGTAAAGGGGCTGAATAATTTTGCACGCCCAATTTTTCAGTTTTTGTTTTGTTAAAAAAGTTTGAAATATCCAATAAATGTCGTTCCACTTCATGATTGTGTCCCACTTGTTGTTGATTCTTCACAAAAAAATACAGTTTTATATCTTTGTTTGAAGCCTGAAATGTGGCAGAAGGTCGCAAAGTTCAAGGGGGCCGAATACTTTCGCAAGGCACTGTATCTGTAAATAATCTGGGTTTTCCCCCTTTCCATCTGTGGAGCTCCATATCTATAAAATGACTTCCTTGAATGAGTCAGCGTTGGATAGAAATTCACTATTTGAATGCTAATTATATCTTTAGATGCTAAGACGAGTGTATGTAGTTCTACCCATACAATATTTATTCAGTGTTCCACAGACAGGCGATGCTTTTAATCCAGAGTAGGTAGAGACCAGAGATCCAGGATGTGTGTTTTTTTTGACCTACTCTTGTATATTATGGAACACATTTAGTATTTACATGTGGAGAAGTAACTTTAAACGTATTTGTAACATTGTCAATTATCAGATTGTAGTCTGAATTTAACAGAGATCACAGAAAGAACAATACTTATTAAAATAATAATCACCAATGTCCAGGTTAATATTTGTGTTTCTGTACGTACCTGGGTGTGTTTCCTGCTCCTCGTTGCTCTACACAGTCCACCTTCTGTCAAGAGGGGAGAGTTATGCAGTTGTACTTTCACTTTAGCAAAAAGGTATCTCTCAACTCCTCCCTGTTCTGGACAGAACTTAACTGTTGCACTTTCTCTGCTTGGCTTAGTTTGGTTTATTTGACAATTAATTTTGTTTTGGTAAAGGAAAACTAGCTGTTTGTGTTCAAGTCATGTATAAATGTATCAAAGCCCAGTGTTGGTCCAGTCAACATGTCTGTTTCTTCCTGTGTCTCAGATGGCACCAGGGCCTGTATGTATTTTAAGCCTAGGTGCTGGGAGGTAGAGGGAGGTGGAGGGAACAGCCAGATCTAGAGGTCAGTGTGGGTCTCAGATGGCACCAGGGCCTGTATGTATTTTAAGCCTAGGTGCTGGGAGGTAGAGGGAGGTGGAGGGAACAGCCAGATATAGAGGTCAGTGTGGGTCTCAGATTACTACAATGCACTGCTGCAGTAACCCCTCTGTTCCACTGCCCTCTGGGATGCATCGTCCTTATAAACAATTTTAGACTCATAAAAACAAGAACAACACATTTATTCACTGTATTTATGTTTAGTTGACATTGACCACATACAATGAAAACTCACAAGAAATTGGATGCATTGTACTAGATTTGGATAATTCAGGACATACTCCCAAATGAATCCAAACAACGTCTCAACACACTATACTGAAACATGGGGAAAATAAATGGGAACAAAGACACCAACTAAAACATATTCTACTGTAGATCAGATTCCAAGCATTATCCTCTGATTTTAACACCAAAACCATATCAAACATCATGGTCTAAACAGGCCGCAAAGAAGTCATGCTGCACAAATGAACCAATCATTGACCACCACGTTAGATACATTGCAGTCATGCTTCATATTATAATATCTTATTGATGTGGTTTCTGACATGATGTTAAACACCTAGATGTTATGAAATTTGGTGTACGACTACTTGGCAGACCCCTTGAAAAACGGCCCAATATTATCAGCACTTCTGCCTTATTGGACATCAATTCAGTCAGTGTGATTGACAGGAGAGATGACCAATGGGGCTGAGTTTGGACCCTCCTCATTATCACAGGGGTTCAAGTATGGATATAGCTTCTCAGTGAAGGTACAACCAGTGAAAGAGTAGATATGAGACCTGTTTTCTACATCATTAAAGGAGATCTGACCCTCCTCGTAATCCACAAACACCCCCACCTTCTGGGGTTTCTGACTCAGGAAGAGGGGGATAGGGGGTGTGTCCTTGGCTATATACTTATTCCTATTCATATACAGAGCCCAGAGTCCACCCTCAGGGCTTACAGCCGTTGGGCCCTTCCTGATGATGGACTCTCTGGCCACTCCTACCTGCCATTCAATCTTCCCTCTCACCTGAACCTCAAAGTAGAATCTCCCTGAGGAGAAGCCCTCCTTTCCCAGGACCGATAGATAACATTCAAACCTCTCTGGAAGGTCAGGGAGAATCTGCCGTATGTCTCCATAGCTCACTTGTTTCCTGTCCTCCGACACAATGAGCTTGCAGTGTGCTGTATCAGGATCCAGAGTCACATCCACTGACCACTGCTGTAACCTCCTCAGCTCAGGATCCTGTCGCTCCTGGACCATCTGCTGCACTTGTGCTACTTCTCCAGGCTTGGAAGAGGACTCCTCTCTGTCTGAGACCTTCATCCTCTTAAAATGATCTGCAACTTCTCTGAGTGTTGTGTTGGTTTTTAGGGCAGGTCTTCTGTTGAATGTGTCCTTACACAGTGGACACTGGCACAGGGCAGTGGTGTTCCAGTATTCACTGATACAGGCCTTGCAGAAGTTGTGTCCACATGGAATAGAGACTGGCTCAGTGAACACATCCAGACAGATAGAGCACAGGAACTGCTCTTCAGACAGGACATTGCTGGAGGTGGACATTTCTGAAACCTAATAGAAGACCACAGAGTTAGAAATGTAGCTGTCTTCATTTTAGAGTTTTACTGTCCCCTGCTGTACTGGAGTATTTGTTCAGGAATATGATTTATTGGTTGATCCCTTCCACTGGCTTGGATGGAATTCTGTGATCCCTCCCTAACCCAGAACAAGTCCCACCCACTAGACTGCTTTAGTTTACAGAATGGCAATAAAAGGACAGCCACAGAGTTAGATATATCCTGTTAGAGGTCGTAGCAAAAAGTAGATTTATACCTTAATAGACATTGATACCCAATTATGAGAGGGCCATAAACAATAACTAATACTGCTGCATATGGTTAAATCTCACCTTCCTGGTAAAAATGGTTTTAGTTGCTGAGGTGTAGTCATTGACTTTTGAGGACACAAGCTCAAGTACATAGTAGAAAAATGATGCTAACATTTGAATTTTTTTTAAATTGAACCTTTATTTAACTATTCAAGTCGGTTAAGATCAAATTATTTTGGACTCCCGATCACAGCCGGTTGTGATACAGCCCGGAATTGAATCAGGGTCTGTAGTGACACCTCTAGCACTGAGATGCAGTGCCTTTAGAACGCTGTGCCACTAGGGTCTGTAGTGACACCTCTAGCACTGAGATGCCTTTAGAACGCTGTGCCACTAGGGTCTGTAGTGACACCTCTAGCACTGAGATGCAGTGTCTTAGACCTCTGAATCAGGGTCTGTAGTGACACCTCTAGCACTGAGATGCAGTGTCTTAGACCTCTGAACCAGGGTCTGTAGTGACACCTCTAGCACTGAGATGCCTTTAGAACGCTGTGCCACTAGGGTCTGTAGTGACACCTCTAGCACTGAGATGCCTTTAGAACGCTGTGCCACTAGGGTCTGTAGTGACACCTCTAGCACTGAGATGCAGTGCCTTTAGAACGCTGTGCCACTAGGGTCTGTAGTGACACCTCTAGCACTGAGATGCCTTTAGAACGCTGTGCCACTAGGGTCTGTAGTGACACCTCTAGCACTGAGATGCAGTGTCTTAGACCTCTGAACCAGGGTCTGTAGTGACACCTCTAGCACTGAGATGCCTTTAGAACGCTGTGCCACTAGGGTCTGTAGTGACACCTCTAGCACTGAGATGCAGTGTCTTTAGAATGCTGTGCCACTAGGGTCTGTAGTGACACCTCTAGCACTGAGATGCAGTGCCTTTAGAACGCTGTGCCACTAGGGTCTGTAGTGACACCTCTAGCACTGAGATGCAGTGTCTTTAGAATGCTGTGCCACTAGGGTCTGTAGTGACACCTCTAGCACTGAGATGCAGTGTCTTAGACCTCTGAATCAGGGTCTGTAGTGACACCTCTAGCACTGAGATGCAGTGTCTTTAGAATGCTGTGCCACTAGGGTCTGTAGTGACACCTCTAGCACTGAGATGCAGTGCCTTTAGAACGCTGTGCCACTAGGGTCTGTAGTGACACCTCTAGCACTGAGATGCAGTGCCTTTAGAATGCTGTGCCACTAGGGTCTGTAGTGACACCTCTAGCACTGAGATGCAGTGTCTTTAGAATGCTGTGCCACTAGGGTCTGTAGTGACACCTCTAGCACTGAGATGCAGTGCCTTTAGAATGCTGTGCCACTAGGGTCTGTAGTGACACCTCTAGCACTGAGATGCAGTGTCTTTATAATGCTGTGCCACTAGGGTCTGTAGTGACACCTCTAGCACTGAGATGCAGTGTCTTTAGAATGCTGTGCCACTAGGGTCTGTAGTGACACCTCTAGCACTGAGATGCAGTGTCTTTAGAATGCTGTGCCACTAGGGTCTGTAGTGACACCTCTAGCACTGAGATGCAGTGCCTTTAGAACGCTGTGCCACTAGGGTCTGTAGTGACACCTCTAGCACTGAGATGCAGTGTCTTAGACCTCTGAATCAGGGTCTGTAGTGACACCTCTAGCACTGAGATGCCTTTAGAACGCTGTGCCACTAGGGTCTGTAGTGACACCTCTAGCACTGAGATGCAGTGCCTTTAGAACGCTGTGCCACCAGGGTCTGTAGTGACACCTCTAGCACTGAGATGCAGTGCCTTTAGAACGCTGTGCCACTAGGGTCTGTAGTGACACCTCTAGCACTGAGATGCAGTGTCTTTAGAATGCTGTGCCACTAGGGTCTGTAGTGACACCTCTAGCACTGAGATGCAGTGTCTTAGACCTCTGAACCAGGGTCTGTAGTGACACCTCTAGCACTGAGATGCAGTGTCTTAGACCTCTGAATCAGGGTCTGTAGTGACACCTCTAGCACTGAGATGCAGTGTCTTAGACCTCTGAATCAGGGTCTGTAGTGACACCTCTAGCACTGAGATGCCTTTAGAACGCTGTGCCACTAGGGTCTGTAGTGACACCTCTAGCACTGAGATGCCTTTAGAACGCTGTGCCACTAGGGAGCCCAGGTAAATATCATGTTATGTAGCTCCTATTCAACCAAAGTGGTTGAATGGGGCCTGAAATGACTGATATGCCTTCTAAATATAGTAATAATTAAATGATCTATTGACTAACTATATGATTTCACCTTCCTTATAACTATAAAATAATATATTTTGTGAAAGTACAATATGGCACCATTTTCATAGAACTGATGATAGTGAATGGTCTTCCCTGCTGGCTCTGAGCAATGCACAGATGCCATTTAAATGCCTGCCGACTTGTAGCAACTTCCGCTTTAAGTACAAAGTGATGTTTGTCCCTCTGTGACCAAGAGAAAGTGGTCTTGTTTCAGTTCTACAAAATGGTTTTGTATTTTTTCATGTTGGTTGGTCTTACTCTGTGTGAACATCACAGCGTTTGGGGCTGTGACCTACTGAGCCAGAGGAGATCAGTCCTTTGTTTGAATAGGTCCTGTTTTTTGGTCTCACTCCTTCAGCTATTGAGTGGAACGGGACAACCTTAATGCTTTTTTGTAAATCCTTCCATTTGTTTCTAAACCCTCCACAGACACATCTACAAGCCAAAAACATTCAGGACAAATCCAAAACCCAAGTAAGTCCCTGATGTCAGGACTTTGTCTCTAGCAGGTCTTAGAGGGTGCACGTGGAACCTCTTATCTTTGGCATTGGGGAGTGTCATGGAGGGCCAGCTCCATTTTAAAGTAGTTGGTACATTTTCTTCTTTCCTGTTTTTGAGGGGTTGTAGAGCCAATGTTGGTGATTTACTGCCACCTTCCACGCTGGACTGTCTGCTCAGTAGTGTCTGATCCCTTCAACTGATCTGGATGGAGTTATCTGATCTCTCCCTAACCCACAGCAAGTCCCACTCCGTTGACTACTTTAAAATGTTGCACGCTATCGGTCACAGGCATTTGTCCCAAGTGCCAAACCTTTTCTCACTCTGTGGAGGAACCGAATATTCGTATAGCTCACCTTAGATCGTTCATAACCTTGTGGCACCAGACTGATTGCTGCGTTCACCATTCTGTTTTACTGCACGTATAAGTCTGGGCTTTCTCCAACAGAAGGGTGTTTGGACCAGCCATTTTCTTTCTTATTCCAATCAGCTTCCTCCTTAGAAATAGGGGGTGTATATGGGACAAAAACCCACGCAACCATATAGTGTGCTTTGAATTAGGCCGTCCTCTGATTGAATGGAACGTGTGATCCAATCGCTGACAAGTAGTTTTGAATTATACCTGCCGTTATAGACATGTACTCAAACTGTTTAAATTAATTAATTGTTAATTAACTGGTAATTCAACCAATATGGTTGGACTTTAGAGCCCTGGTTGGCATAGAGTCAAGTCTACAAAACCTTGTGGATTTTATTCATAACGGATTCTAGTTTTGGGAACAGAAAATTGTAGTGAAATCAGATTTTCATCTATGAAAACGTTTTGCTGAATGTCAACCCAGTTTCAGATATGGTAAGGAGATGAAGCCCCTAGTGGATGTGACAGGTTGTCCTCTAGTATTCAAATAGCGAATTTCAGTATAAGGCTTTATCGTTCCAGGAAGGACATTTTATGGTTATGGATGCACTATAGATGTGATAAGGAGAACGGGGATGGATCACATATAGAGGATATCCTCACGTTTGTTATGGGCTTCCTGTCCTGACCATATTTGGTAAGAAGAGGAAGTCCAGTGATAAGGCAGACAAGAGGAGCAACATGATGGATGAAACGTCCAATCTGTATACAGGTTGAAAGGTTGTCAATGAGTCAAGTCAAAACTTAGTGGACCTTTTTCATAACAAGTTTTGGGAACAGAAAATTGTATGGAGATCTGTGAAAAAACATCAACCCACTTTCAGTTTCCTTCTGCCTTGCACTGGACCTCTTCTTACCAAATATGGTCAGGGCAGGAAGCCCCTAGCAGTTGTGATAAGTCAGCGTTTTCCATGTCTGTCTGTGGAGCAACTATAACATGAAAGGACTTCCTGGAATTAGCCAAAATGACATAGGAATTCCCTATTTGAACACTACATTTATCTTTATATGGTAAGACGTGTGTATGTACATGTAGTTCTACCGAAATGATATTGATTCAGTTTTCCACAGACAGACCCTGCTTTTAATACAGAGTAGTAAGATAAAATAATATACTTACTATGACTGAGGTGGTTGTCCCACCTAGCTATTTTAAGATGAATTCACTAACTGTGACTCACTGGATAAGAGCGTCTGCTAAATGACTTAAATGTAAACGTTTTCACATTTTGGATAAGTTCACATTTTGGATAAGTTCACATTTTGGATAAGTTCACATTTTGGATAAGTTCACATTTTGGATAAGTTCACATTTTGGATAAGTTCACATTTTGGATAAGTTCACATTTTGGATAAGTTCACATTTTGGATAAGATAAGTTCACATTTTGGATAAGATAAGTTCACATTTTGGATAAGATAAGTTCACATTTTGGATAAGTTCACATTTTGGATAAGTTCACGTTTTGGATAAGTGACATTTAACATACTTGTAACATTGTCAATTCACAAATTTATTCCAGATTTTTTTTTTAAACAAATCTGAAGTAAAAACAGAACAGGTGAGAAACACAAAGCAGTGTGATTACGGAGTAAATAATCCAGGTTAATCTCTTTCTCTACTTACCTGGGGGGAGGGGGTCCCTTTTTGTCTTGACAGAAGGTTGACTGTGTCGCTGAGTTGCTGTGTGTAGAACGATGAGGAGCAGGAGAGTTATTGCACTTTATACTTCCACTTTCACAATCAGATATGGCCAGTCAATCAAATCAACGTTTATTAGGCACGTGCACACAGTACAGTGAAACGCTCGCTAACTCTTCTCAAAAATGCTGTACAATATCATTCAAAAATCAAATGCCAAATACAAAAGCCCCAAAAATAACAAGTAGTAATAAAAAGTAGAAGGAAAAACTAGTATGAGAAGTATGTACATATTGTATCTGTGATTTATCAAAATGGAGACTTTAATACAAGTAGTGAAGTGACTTGTTACTGCAGCTTCAGTAAACAGCAGTTGAAACCAGAGGAGCACTGTCTCCTAGTCTGCTGTGTTCTGTTGCTGCTGGTCTGCCCGTCATCTGTCCACCAAACCAGAGGAGCACTGTCTCCTAGTCTGCTGTGTTCTGTTGCTGCTGGTCTGCCCGTCATCTGTCCACCAAACCAGAGGTGTTAGGCTAGGTAAACTGCCACTGACTCGACATGACGTTGTGAATGTATTTTCCCTTCCATTTACAAGCTGAATTGCAATAAACATGATGCACACATAGTATTACATATAATGAATGCTGTTTTATTTGATGGTTACCAGGTTGACCTCGTGTAAAGGGTCAGGCTGGGGTTGGAGGCCAGGGGTCAAGGTTGACCGTAATAAATAAAATGGGTTGGTATCTCTCTACCCAGGGCCATCTGGCAGCGCTGCTGGGGTTACGGTTCTGAGTCAGGTGCTGAACCCAAACAAACCACTCATCCTAATCCCCCTAACCCTATCTAAAGTACACACATGATTTCTCCTGCTTCTGCTCTCTCTTTCTGTCCCTCTATCTCTGTTCCTCACTATCTTTTTTTCTCTCCCTCTATCTCTCTATTGCTATCTTGATTTGTAGGTATTTCTCTCCTAGGTTCTACTCTCTCTGCTCAGCTGGTATTTCTCTCCTAGGTTATTCTCTCTCTGCTCAGCTGGTATTTCTCTCTTAGCTGAGCAGAGAGAGAAGAACCTGATTCCCCTCTTTCTTGCCATCTAACATCTCTTTCTCTCTCTCTCCTTGTTATTCCCTCATTCCCCTCCTTGTCCTCCGTTGTCTCTCATTGTTATTCCCTCATTCCCCTCCCTGTCCTCCGTTGTCTCTCCTTGTTATTCCCTCATTCCCCTCCCTGTCCTCTTGTCTCTCCTTGTTATTCCCTCATTCCCCTCCCTGTCCTCCGTTGTCTCTCCTTGTTATTCCCTCATTCCCCTCCCTGTCCTCTGTTGTCTCTCCTTGTTATTCCCTCATTCCCCTCCCTGTCCTCCGTTGTCTCTCCTTGTTATTCCCTCATTCCCCTCCCTGTCCTCCGTTCTCTCCTTGTTATTCCCTCATTCCCCTCCCTGTCCTCCGTTGTCTCTCCTTGTTATTCCCTCATTCCCCTCCCTGTCCTCTGTTGTCTCTCCTTGTTATTCCCTCATTCCCCTCCCTGTCCTCTATTGTCTCTCCTTGTTATTCCCTCATTCCCCTCCCTGTCCTCCGTTGTCTCTCCTTGTTATTCCCTCATTCCCCTCCCTGTCCTCCGTTGTCTCTCCTTGTTATTCCCTCATTCCCCTCCCTGTCCTCCGTTGTCTCTCCTTGTTATTCCATCATTCCCCTCCCTGTCCTCTGTTGTCTCTCCTTGTTATTCCCTCATTCCCCTCCCTGTCCTCCGTTGTCTCTCTTTCTCTTCCTCCAGCTTATCTTTCCCTGGATCCCTCTTCCTACTCTCACCCTGGCTCCCGAGGTAAAGTGCTTCCCTCTATCTCTCTCTGCATCTTTCTCCATGGATAGCTCCAGAGCGTAAGGGGGGGCTTCAGTCCTCCAGTAGGCCCAGACAGTGCTCTCAAACCTGGATTAGACTAGGCTGAGTGGCCCCCTGGAGCTCTGGAGTCTTTCTCTTGCTATACCTTAGGACAGCATACACTCACACACTAAGTCTACTGCCACTAGTGGGATTGTCCTGGCATCTAG
The DNA here is from genome assembly GCF_057628025.1 of Oncorhynchus mykiss. Taxonomy (NCBI): domain Eukaryota; kingdom Metazoa; phylum Chordata; class Actinopteri; order Salmoniformes; family Salmonidae; genus Oncorhynchus; species Oncorhynchus mykiss. The sequence goes on from NC_143028.1 coordinate 1,141,990, forward strand.
TAGTGTGTGGATGCATAGCTTGTAGTGTCTAAGGCTGTTTCACAGGAAAGTTGGTGTGCTTGCATGGAGGCGCATGCATTAGCATATATAGTCTGTGTCTTTGTGCATGAACGTGTTGCTTATTTTGGTGTGTGTGTGTACAGTATACATGTATGTGTGTGTATGCTGGCGTGTTTTCTTGTTCCCCTGCTAAAATTTGATTGTCTCTCTCGCGCGCTCTCTCTCGTTCTCTCCCTCTCTCTCGTTCTCTCCATCTCTCTCGTTCTCTCCTGTTCTCTATCTATCTCGCTCTTGCTCTCTCTCTCTCTCTCTCTCTCCAGTCCTCAGTGCTGATAGGGTGGAGCAGATGACCAAGACCTACAATGACATTGAGGTTGTCACACATCTATTGGCTGAGGTGGGCTCTCATTGGTGCACGGTCTTTGACACATGGCGGTGATTAGTTGTCATTGATGATTCTGACCGCGTGATTGGTGGACTAACTGTTGTATGTATCATTGATTGCAGCGGGACCGGGACTTGGAGCTGGCCGCTCGGATTGGTCAGTCTCTGCTTCAGAGGAACCACCTGCTCCAGGAACGCAATGAGTCTGTGGAGGAACAGCTAGCACAGGCCCTGGACCAGGTAACACACACACACTACTGTACGCACACACACTACTGTACGCACACACACTACTGTACGCACACACACTACTGTACGCACACACACTACTGTACGCACACACACTACTGTACACACACACTACTGTACACACACACTACTGTACACACACACACTACTGTACGCACACACACACTACTGTACGCACACACACTACTGTACACACACACACACACACACTACTGGACACACACACACTACTGTACACACACACACTACTGTACGCACACACACTACTGTACACACCACACCCCCTCTGACCTCCCCTGTCCCAGGTGCACCAGCTACAACATGAGCTGGGGAAAAAGGATGAGTTGCTGCGGATGGTGGCCAGCGCTTCGGAGGAGAGTGAGACTGATTCCAGCTGCTCAACGCCGCTGCACCCCCGCCAACCCCTAGCACCAGCTGTGGCCCTCAGCCAGCTGGAGGCCCTGCAGGGGAAAATGTCTGATCTGGAAGAGGAGAACCTGGCCCTACGCTCTGAGGTATAGCTGACATGACACCTTATTTCCTAGAGTTCACTACTTTTGACCAGGACCCATAGGGTTAAGGTTAGGATAAACGGTAGGGTGATCTGATCCCAGATCTGTGGTCCGTGCCAATTCTACTCCGACTGTGCACTTTATGCGGTCCAGGCTTTTAAAGGCTTCATAGTGGGCCCCTCACACCTTACTCTAACCTCTGTACCTCTGGTCCGACCAGGCCCGTCATTTGATAGTTCCTCACACCTCACTGTAAACCCTGTGGTCTGACCAGGCCCGTCATCTGATAGTTCCTAACACCTCACTGTAAACCCTGTGGTCCGACCAGGCCCGTCATCTGATAGTTCCTAACACCTCACTGTAAACCCTATGGTCCGACCAGGCCCGTCATCTGATAGTTCCTAACACCTCACTGTAAACCCTGTGGTCCGACCAGGCCCGTCATCTGAAGACGGAGACCATCACCTTCGAGGAGAAAGAACAACAGCTGGTCAGCGACTGTGTCAAGGAGCTACGTGAGTCACATGCACTCAAACACACACACACACACACACACACACACACACACACACACACACACACACAAAAAAGGAATGAATCAGGTCAATTAACAAGTAATTAGGTTATTGATCTCTAATGATTAAAGAGCTGTGTGGGTGTGGGTTGGTTCAGGCGAGTCCAACAGTCAGATGGTGAACCTGACAGAGGAGCTGTCCCATAAGAATGAAGAGGTGATGCGACACCAGGAGGAGATTTCCCAACTCCTCTCCCAGATAGTAGAGCTCCAACACCGCGTCAAAGAGGTGAGGGGGGAGGAAGGGCACAGTTTGAAGTTGATGTTGTAGTAATACTTGTAGAGGAATAGTACTAAGGAAGTGTGTTTCCAGCTGGCCCTGGAGAAAGAGGAGCTGAGGATTCACCTACAGGCCTCGAAAGATGCCCAGAGATCACTCACTGCAGAGGTGAGTTGTCTAGCAATGAACAGTTCAATGAACTCTGACTCCATAGAAGTTCCTTAAGGTGGGCCCTTTTTCCGAACTCTCCAACATCATTTGAACCACAGCTATATGTCAGAGCAGAACTGCACCTGATAAGCAGTATGATATGGCCCAGAGTTGGAGTATTTAAAATATTATCTTGGGTTTCGTCTGCTATGTTGACACAAGCAGTGAATTTGTGTTCAATGTTATTAGCTGCATCAAGATTTAAGTTAAGGTGTTTATTACTGATGAATGAGTATGTGTGGAATACGGTCATGAAGTGTGGGTATTTAACTGTTGTGTAGCTGAACCAGCTAGCAGAGGGTTAACTGTGTTGTTGTGTAGCTGCACTAGCTAGCAGAGGGTTAACTATGTTGGTGTGTAGCTGAACCAGCTAGCATAGGGTTAACTGTTGTTGTGTAGCTGAACCAGCTAGCAGAGGGTTAACTGTGTTGTTGTGTAGCTGAACCAGCTAGCATAGGGTTAACTGTGTTGTTGTGTAGCTGAACCAGCTAGCAGAGGGTTAACTATGTTGTTGTGTAGCTGATCTAGCTAGCACAGGGTTAACTGTGTTGTTGTGTAGCTGAACTAGCTAGCAGAGGGTTAACTATGTTGTGTAGCTGAAAAAGCTAGCAGAGGGTTAACTGTGTTGTTGTGTAGCTGAACCAGCTAGCAGAGGGTTAACTGTGTTGTTGTGTAGCTGAACCAGCTAGCAGAGGGTTAACTGTGTTGTTGTGTAGCTGAACCAGCTAGCAGAGGGTTAACTGTGTTGTTGTGTAGCTGAACCAGCTAGCAGAGGGTTAACTGTGTTGTTGTGTAGCTGAACCAGCTAGCAGAGGGTTAACTGTGTTGTTGTGTAGCTGAACCAGCTAGCAGAGGGTTAACTGTGTTGTTGTGTAGCTGAACTAGCTAGCAGAGGGTTAACTATGTTGTTGTGTAGCTGAACTAGCTAGCAGAGGGTTAACTATGTTGTTGTGTAGCTGAACCAGCTAGCAGAGGGTTAACTGTGTTGTTGTGTAGCTGCACTAGCTAGCAGAGGGTTAACTATGTTGGTGTGTAGCTGAACCAGCTAGCATAGGGTTAACTGTTGTTGTGTAGCTGAACCAGCTAGCAGAGGGTTAACTGTGTTGTTGTGTAGCTGAACCAGCTAGCATAGGGTTAACTGTGTTGTTGTGTAGCTGAACCAGCTAGCAGAGGGTTAACTATGTTGTTGTGTAGCTGATCTAGCTAGCACAGGGTTAACTGTGTTGTTGTGTAGCTGAACCAGCTAGCAGAGGGTTAACTATGTTGTGTAGCTGAAAAAGCTAGCAGAGGGTTAACTGTGTTGTTGTGTAGCTGAACCAGCTAGCAGAGGGTTAACTGTGTTGTTGTGTAGCTGAACCAGCTAGCAGAGGGTTAACTGTGTTGTTGTGTAGCTGAACCAGCTAGCAGAGGGTTAACTGTGTTGTTGTGTAGCTGAACCAGCTAGCAGAGGGTTAACTGTGTTGTTGTGTAGCTGAACCAGCTAGCAGAGGGTTAACTGTGTTGTTGTGTAGCTGAACCAGCTAGCAGAGGGTTAACTGTGTTGTTGTGTAGCTGAACTAGCTAGCAGAGGGTTAACTATGTTGTTGTGTAGCTGAACTAGCTAGCAGAGGGTTAACTATGTTGTTGTGTAGCTGAACCAGCTAGCAGAGGGTTAACTGTGTTGTTGTGTAGCTGCACTAGCTAGCAGAGGGTTAACTATGTTGGTGTGTAGCTGAACCAGCTAGCATAGGGTTAACTGTTGTTGTGTAGCTGAACCAGCTAGCAGAGGGTTAACTGTGTTGTTGTGTAGCTGAACCAGCTAGCAGAGGGTTAACTGTGTTGTTGTGTAGCTGAACCAGCTAGCAGAGGGTTAACTGTGTTGTTGTGTAGCTGAACCAGCTAGCAGAGGGTTAACTGTGTTGTTGTGTAGCTGAACCAGCTAGCAGAGGGTTAACTATGTTGTTGTGTAGCTGAACCAGCTAGCAGAGGGTTAACTATGTTGTTTTGTAGCTGAACTAGCTAGCAGAGGGTTAACTGTGTTGTTGTGTAGCTGAACCAGCTAGCAGAGGGTGAACTGTGTTGTTGTGTAGCTGAACCAGCTAGCAGAGGGTGAACTGTGTTGTTGTGTAGCTGAACTAGCTAGCAGAGGGTTAACTGTGTTGTTGTGTAGCTGAACCAGCTAGCAGAGGGTTAACTATGTTGTTGTGTAGCTGAACCAGCTAGCAGAGGGTTAACTATGTTGTTGTGTAGCTGAACCAGCTAGCAGAGGGTTAACTGTGTTGTTGTGTAGCTGAACCAGCTAGCGTTGGGTTAACTGTGTTGTTGTGTAGCTGAACCAGCTAGCGTTGGGTTAACTGTGTTGTTGTGTAGCTGAACCAGCTAGCGTTGGGTTAACTGTGTTGTTGTGTAGCTGAACCAGCTAGCGTTGGGTTAACTGTGTTGTTGTGTAGCTGAACTAGCTAGCGTTGGGTTAACTGTGTTTGTGGTTAAAACCCTAAGGTCAATGTCCTTGCCCCAGCTGAAATCTAATTAGCATAACAAAGAAAATCCCCATAAAAGATATCAAAGCTATATAGATATCTGTTCTTTTTTGCTTTGGATGCATCTCATTCCACCGCATGTGTATACTGTATGTCACACTTCCACATCTGAGGTGAAAGGTGACAGTGCTAGAGTGGTGTTTGTCAGACCATGAGACATCTTGAAAATAGTTATTGTCACAGAATGATCTGTAGCGTCCGACCGGTTTGGACTACAAAACTATTACCTCTATGGAAAGATGAGACGAATCTCACTAACACGATGGTGTTCTCCGTTTTGCTCTACGACCCCCCCACACGAGTCTCAGTACAGTCGATCTGCCTGTAGTGTCTGATCAGTCTGGGCTACACACTAATTTGACCCTCTGTGGAACACGTACACTATCGGTCAAATGTTTTAGAACACTTAGTCATTCAAGGATTTTATTTATTTGGACTATTTTCTACATTGTAGAATAATATTGAAGACATAAACTATGAAATAATACATATTATAAGTGTTAAACAAATCAAAATATATTTTATATTTGAGATTCTTCAAATAGCCACCCTTTACCTTGATGACAGCTTTGCACACTCTTGGCATTCTCTCAACCAGTTTCAACTAGAATGCTTTTCCAACAGTCTTGAAGGAGTTCCCACATATGCTGAGCACTTTTTGGCTGCTTTTCCTTCACTCCGTGGTCCGACTCATCCCAAACCATCTCAATTTGGTTGAGGTCGGGAGATTGTGGAAACCAGGTCATCTGATGCAGCACTCCACTCTCCTTCTTGATAAAATAGCCCTTACACAGCCTGGAGGTGTAACCCTGTGTTGGGTTATTAACCCCCCCCCCCGGCTTATGGCTTAACTATGTTGTGTTGTATAGCTGAACTAGCTAGCAGTAGTGTTAACTATGTTGTGTTGTGTTGTATAGCTGAATGAGCTAGCGGACCGTAATGTAGAGTGTGTGGGGATGCTACATGAGTCTCAGGAAGAAATCAAGGAGCTGCGCAGTAAGAACACTCCGTCTGCAGGCATGAGACGACACCTGCCCTACGGACTCTTCCCCATGGTGAGATATATACCTTCTGTAATGTGTGTGTGTGTGTGTTAGGGATGTAACGATTCACCAAAACACAGCTTTAAAATGTTTAAGATACAAGTGCTTCGGTCCGCGGAACCCAAACCGAACCAAATGTAGCATGCATCGGTCAGACAATCTATTCAAAGTGAAAAAACCGCTGGTTCACTAATATCTTTTGCTCATATTATATTATTTCTACCTTCAGAAAATACCTCATATTTTGTGACAACTGATGTGTCCTCTCCTTCAGTGTTGAACTGCATGTAACTGTGTTGACCGTCATTGATCTACAAGTAATTTTGCAATGTCGAACAACCCCAGGCAATATCATTAGTCTAGTTAAACTGCGCACTGTGCCCAGCTTCACACGCTGACCAACGTGAGGTAACACGCATTTCCACGTAGCACGCTGGGGGTGATTAAACAACGGAGCCTCATTCATTTTCTATGGAGTGAAGTGGGTGGGGGGGGCCGTCGGGTGACGCGAGCATGGTTTAGGAAGCAGGAACAGGGCGGTACTAAAAATGGGGAAAGCTGAACCTTTTGCAAATACTCTGCGACATTATGCCGCTATTGACCAATCTAAGCTCACTATAGCTTCCAACCCCTAGTTGATTGGCTGTTGATACCTAGCACTACCTGCCCTGCTTTCTAGCACCCACATGAACTATCCAAATGATTATGTTATGTGGAAGTTGGGCAGGAGGCTGTATTGCATTAGTGGAAACCTCAGGTCTGCCGGTTTTTACTAGCAGAAGTCACTTTTCGTAGCAGGTTAGAAGAATTAGATTAAGGTTAGGAAAAAGGAAATTGTCTCCAAAGCAAACATATCTAGCAACAACCAGGCCTGCCTTGAGAAGCCATGGATCACAGGATTCATCCACACCAAGCTAAAGGCTAGAGCGGCCTCTTTCAAGGAGCTTGACACTAATCTGGACGCTTATAAGAAATCCCGCTATGCGCTAAGACGAACCATCAAGCAGGCAAAGTGTCAATACAGGACTAAGATTGAATCCTACTACACCGGTTCTGGATGTGGCAGGGCTTGAAAACTATTACGTACTATGAAGGGAAACCCAGCCGCAAGCTGCCCAGTGACGCGAGGCTACCAGACAAGCTAAATGCCTTTTATGAGAGCACCAGCTGTTCCGGAGGACTGTGTGATCATGCTCTCCGTAGCCAATGTGTGCAAGACCTTTAAACAGGTCAATATTCACGGATCAGTCAGACGGATTACCAGGACGTGTACTAAAAGCATGCGCAGACAAACTGCCAAGTGTCTTCACTGACATTTTCAACCTCTCCCTGGCCAAGTCTGTAATACCTACATGTTTCAAACAGACCACAATAGTCCCTGTGCCCAAGAACACTAAGGTAACCTACCTAAATGACTACTGCCCCGTAGCACACACGCCGGTAACCATGAAGTGCTTTGAAAGGCTGGTCATGGCTCACATGAACACCATCATGCCAGAAACCCTAGATCCACAGATGACGCAATCTCAATCGCACTCAACGCTGCCCTTTCCCACCTGGACAAAATGAACACCCATGTGAGAATGCTGTTCCTTGACTACAGCTCAGTGTTCAACATCATAGTGCCCACAAAGCTCATCACTAAGTTAAGGACCCTGGGACTAAACATCTCCTTCTGCAAATGGATCCTGGACTTCCTGACGGGCCGCCCCCAGATAGTAAGGGTAGGTAACAACACATCTGCCAACACTGGGGCCCCTCAGGGGTGTGTGCTTAGTCCCCTCCTGTACTCCCTCAGCTGCGTGGCCAAGCATGACTCCAACACTATCATTAAGTTTAGGCCTGATCACCGACAACGATGAGACAGCCTATAGGGAGGAGGTCAGAGACCTGGCAGTGTGGTGCCAGGACAACAACCTCTCTCAATGTGAGCAAGGCAAAGGAGTTGATTGTGGACTACAGGAAATGGAGGGCCAAACAGGCCCCCATTTTAACATTGACGGGACTGAAGTGGAGCAGGTTGAGAGCTTCAAGTTCCTTCGTGTCCAACAAACTGTCAGGGTCCAAACACATCAAGACAGTTGTGAAGACAGCACGAGAACACCTTTTCCCACTCGGGAAACTAAAAAGATTTGGCACGGGTCCCCAGATCCTCAAAGTTCCACAGCTGCACCATCAAGAGCATCCTGATCGGTTGCATCCCAGCCTGGTATGGCAACTGCTCGGCATCTGACTGACAGGCCCAATATATCACTGGGGTCAGACATCCAGGACATATATACTAGGTGGTGTCAGAGGAAGGCCCAAAAAATTGTCATAGACTCCAGTCACCCAAGTCGTAGACTGTTCTCTCTGCTACCGCACGACAAGCGGTACCGGTGCTCCAAGTCTCCTTTACAGCTTCTACTCACAAGCCATAAGACTACTGAACAACTAATCAAATGGCCACACAGATAATCTACATGGACCCCCTCCCCCCCCCCAGTGTTTTTACACTGCTGCTACTCGCTTTTTATTATCTATGCATAGTCACTTTGCAAATTACCTTGACTATCCTGTACCCCCGCACATTGACTTGGTACTGGTACCCCCTGTATATAGCCTCCACATTGACTCGGTACCGGTACCCCCTGTATATAGCTTCCACATTGACTCTGTACTGGTACCCCCTGTATATAGCCCCCACATTGACTCTGTACCCGGCACCCCCTGTATATAGCCTCCATATTGCCTCTGTACCGGTACCCCCTGTATATAGCCTCCACATTGACTCTGTACCAGTACCCCCTGTATATAGCCCCCACATTGACTCTGTACCCGGCACCCCCTGTATATAGCCTCCATATTGCCTCTGTACCGGTACCCCCTGTATATAGCCTCCACATTGACTCTGTACCAGTACCCCCTGTATATAGCCCCCACATTGACTCGGTTCCGGTACCCTCTGTATAGAGCCTCCACATCGACTCTGTACCGTAACACCCTGTATAGAGCCCCCACATTGACTCTGTACCGGTACCCCCTGTATAGAGCCTCCACATTGACTCTGTACCGGTACCCCCTGTATAGAGCCTCCACATTGACTCTGTACTGGTACCCCCTGTATATAGCCCCCACATTGACTCTGTATCGGTACCCCTTGTATATAGCCTCCACATTGACTCGGTACCGGTACCCCCTGTATATAGCTTCCACATTGACTCGGTACCGGGACCCCCTGTATATAGCCTCCACATTGACTCGGTATCGGTACCCCCTGTATATAGCCTCCACATTGACTCGGTATCGGTACCCCCTGTCTATAGCCTCCACATTGACTCGGTACCGGTACCCCCTGTATATAGCCTCCACATTGACTCGGTACCGGTACCCCCTGTATATAGCCTCCACATTGACTCGGTACCGGTACCCCCTGTATATAGCCTCCACATTGACTCGGTACCGGTACCCCCTGTATATAGCCTCCACATTGACTCTGTACCGGTACCCCCTGTATATAGCTTCCACATTGACTCGGTACCGGGACCCCCTGTATATAGCCTCCACATTGACTCGGTACCGGGACCCCCTGTATATAGCCTCCACATTGACTCGGTATCGGTACCCCCTGTATATAGCCTCCACATTGACTCGGTATCGGTACCCCCTGTATATAGCCTCCACATTGACTCGGTACCGGGACACCCTGTATATAGCCTCCACATTGACTCGGTATCGGTACCCCCTGTATATAGCCTCCACATTGACTCGGTATCGGTACCCCCTGTATATAGCCTCCACATTGACTCTGTACCGGTACCCCCTGTATATAGCCTCCACATTGACTCGGTATCGGTACCCCCTGTATATAGCCTCCACATTGACTCGGTACCGGGACCCCCTGTATATAGCCTCCACATTGACTCGGTATCGGTACCCCCTGTATATAGCCTCCACATTGACTCGGTATCGGTACCCCCTGTATATAGCCTCCACATTGACTCGGTACCGGGACCCCCTGTATATAGCCTCCACATTGACTCGGTACCGGGACCCCCTGTATATAGCCTCCACATTGACTCGGTATCGGTACCCCCTGTATATAGCCTCCACATTGACTCGGTACCGGGACCCCCTGTATATAGCCTCCACATTGACTCGGTACCGGGACCCCCTGTATATAGCCTCCACATTGACTCGGTATCGGTACCCCCTGTATATGTTATTGTTATGTAAATGTATTGTTACTTTTTGATTTAATTTTTTTACTGAAGAATATTTACAAAATAAACTAATCTATTTCTTGAACTGCATTGTGGGTTAAGGGCTTGTTAGTAAACATTTCATGGGAAGGTCAACACATGTTGTATTCGCCGCAGGTTTCCACTAATGTGATGTTGCATGAGGTAGGCAGCCTGTTACTTTAGTTTTGGCAGTTTTGCTTTAAACAATCAGTCTATATGGTAATTTTTAGACATACAGGCTAAAGTTGATAATTGAATAATGAGGAAAGCAAATCATTTCTGCGAGGCGCACTGCGTGGTTGAAGCGATGGGAGAAGAACACGCAATAAAACATTTAAAACACAAAAAGTTGTGCCATATATTCATTGGCTATGTCATAGCTCATTTGTAAACAATAAATATTGATACATTACTACCTCAAACACTTAAGCTGCAAAAACATCAAGTTAATCAGTGGGTGATGGGGATTTCAGAACCAAAGTGGGGGGAGAAAAAAAACGGCTACATTGCCCACCTTATCTGATAGTGGTAATGGGGTGGTAGTATCCTTTATGGCTCAGATCAGGTGCCTAAATGGCATACATAATTTACACACAAGACACAGAAGTCAGCTCAGACAGATCCAGCTCAGACAGATCCAGCTCAGACAGACACACAGAGATGTCAGCTCAGACAGATCCAGCTCAGAGAGGGTCAGCTCAGACAGATCCAGCTCAGAGAGGGCCAGCTCAGACAGATCCAGCTCAGCGAGCGCCAGCTCAGACAGATCCAGCTCAGCGAGGGCCAGCTCAGACAGATCCAGCTCAGCGAGGGCCAGCTCAGACAGATCCAGCTCAGACAGATCCAGCTCAGACAGATCCAGCTCAGAGAGGGCCAGCTCAGACAGATCCAGCTCAGAGAGGGCCAGCTCAGACAGATCCAGCTCAGAGAGGGCCAGCTCAGACAGATCCAGCTCAGAGAGGGCCAGCTCAGACAGATCCAGCTCAGACAGATCCAGCTCAGAGAGGGCCAGCTCAGACCGATCCAGCTCAGAGAGGGCCAGCTCAGACCGATCCAGCTCAGAGAGGGCCAGCTCAGACAGATCCAGCTCAGACAGATCCAGCTCAGACAGATCCAGCTCAGATAGATCCAGCTCAGAGAGGGCCAGCTCAGACAGATCCAGCTCAGAGAGGGCCAGCTCAGACAGATCCAGCTCAGAGAAGTCAGCTCAGGCAGACACACAGAGATGCCAGCTCAGACAGATCCAGCTCAGAGAGGGCCAGCTCAGACATCCAGCTCAGAGAGGGCCAGCTCAGACATCCAGCTCAGAGAGGGCCAGCTCAGACAGATCCAGCTCAGAGAGGGCCAGCTCAGACAGATCCAGCTCAGAGAAGTCAGCTCAGGCAGACACACAGAGAAGTCAGCTCAGGCAGACACACAGAGATGCCAGCTCAGACAGATCCAGCTCAGAGAGGGCCAGCTCAGACAGATCCAGCTCAGAGAGGGCCAGCTCAGACAGATCCATCTCAGAGAGGGCCAGCTCAGACAGATCCAGCTCTGAGAGGGCCAGCTCAGACAGATCCAGCTCAGAGAGGGCCAGCTCAGACAGATCCAGCTCAGAGAGGGCCAGCTCAGACAGATCCAGCTCAGAGAGGGCCAGCTCAGACAGATCCAGCTCAGAGAGGGCCAGCTCAGACAGATCCAGCTCAGACAGATCCAGCTCAGAGAGGGCCAGCTCAGACCGATCCAGCTCAGAGAGGGCCAGCTCAGACAGATCCAGCTCAGAGAGGGCCAGCTCAGACAGATCCAGCTCAGACAGATCCAGCTCAGACAGATCCAGCTCAGATAGATCCAGCTCAGAGAGGGCCAGCTCAGACAGATCCAGCTCAGAGAGGGCCAGCTCAGACAGATCCAGCTCAGAGAAGTCAGCTCAGGCAGACACACAGAGATGCCAGCTCAGACAGATCCAGCTCAGAGAGGGCCAGCTCAGACATCCAGCTCAGAGAGGGCCAGCTCAGACAGATCCAGCTCAGAGAGGGCCAGCTCAGACAGATCCAGCTCAGAGAAGTCAGCTCAGGCAGACACACAGAGAAGTCAGCTCAGGCAGACACACAGAGATGCCAGCTCAGACAGATCCAGCTCAGAGAGGGCCAGCTCAGACAGATCCAGCTCAGAGAGGGCCAGCTCAGACAGATCCAGCTCAGAGAGGGCCAGCTCAGACAGATCCAGCTCTGAGAGGGCCAGCTCAGACAGATCCAGCTCTGAGAGGGCCAGCTCAGACAGATCCAGCTCAGAGAGGGCCAGCTCAGACAGATCCAGCTCAGAGAGGGCCAGCTCAGACAGATCCAGCTCAGAGAGGGCCAGCTCAGACAGATCCAGCTCAGAGAGGGCCAGCTCAGACAGATCCAGCTCAGACAGATCCAGCTCAGAGAGGGCCAGCTCAGACCGATCCAGCTCAGAGAGGGCCAGCTCAGACAGATCCAGCTCAGAGAGGGCCAGCTCAGACAGATCCAGCTCAGACAGATCCAGCTCAGACAGATCCAGCTCAGATAGATCCAGCTCAGAGAGGGCCAGCTCAGACAGATCCAGCTCAGAGAGGGCCAGCTCAGACAGATCCAGCTCAGAGAAGTCAGCTCAGGCAGACACACAGAGATGCCAGCTCAGACATCCAGCTCAGAGAGGGCCAGCTCAGACATCCAGCTCAGAGAGGGCCAGCTCAGACAGATCCAGCTCAGAGAGGGCCAGCTCAGACAGATCCAGCTCAGAGAGGGCCAGCTCAGACAGATCCAGCTCAGAGAAGTCAGCTCAGGCAGACACACAGAGAAGTCAGCTCAGGCAGACACACAGAGATGCCAGCTCAGACAGATCCAGCTCAGAGAGGGCCAGCTCAGACAGATCCAGCTCAGAGAGGGCCAGCTCAGACAGATCCAGCTCAGAGAGGGCCAGCTCAGACAGATCCAGCTCAGAGAGGGCCAGCTCAGACAGATCCAGCTCAGAGAGGGCCAGCTCAGACAGATCCAGCTCAGACAGATCCAGCTCAGAGAGGGCCAGCTCAGACCGATCCAGCTCAGAGAGGGCCAGCTCAGACCGATCCAGCTCAGAGAGGGCCAGCTCAGACAGATCCAGCTCAGACAGATCCAGCTCAGACAGATCCAGCTCAGATAGATCCAGCTCAGAGAGGGCCAGCTCAGACAGATCCAGCTCAGAGAGGGCCAGCTCAGACAGATCCAGCTCAGAGAAGTCAGCTCAGGCAGACACACAGAGATGCCAGCTCAGACAGATCCAGCTCAGAGAGGGCCAGCTCAGACATCCAGCTCAGAGAGGGCCAGCTCAGACATCCAGCTCAGAGAGGGCCAGCTCAGACAGATCCAGCTCAGAGAGGGCCAGCTCAGACAGATCCAGCTCAGAGAAGTCAGCTCAGGCAGACACACAGAGAAGTCAGCTCAGGCAGACACACAGAGATGCCAGCTCAGACAGATCCAGCTCAGAGAGGGCCAGCTCAGACAGATCCAGCTCAGAGAGGGCCAGCTCAGACAGATCCATCTCAGAGAGGGCCAGCTCAGACAGATCCAGCTCTGAGAGGGCCAGCTCAGACAGATCCAGCTCAGAGAGGGCCAGCTCAGACAGATCCAGCTCAGAGAGGGCCAGCTCAGACAGATCCAGCTCAGAGAGGGCCAGCTCAGACAGATCCAGCTCAGAGAGGGCCAGCTCAGACAGATCCAGCTCAGACAGATCCAGCTCAGAGAGGGCCAGCTCAGACCGATCCAGCTCAGAGAGGGCCAGCTCAGACAGATCCAGCTCAGAGAGGGCCAGCTCAGACAGATCCAGCTCAGACAGATCCAGCTCAGACAGATCCAGCTCAGATAGATCCAGCTCAGAGAGGGCCAGCTCAGACAGATCCAGCTCAGAGAGGGCCAGCTCAGACAGATCCAGCTCAGAGAAGTCAGCTCAGGCAGACACACAGAGATGCCAGCTCAGACAGATCCAGCTCAGAGAGGGCCAGCTCAGACATCCAGCTCAGAGAGGGCCAGCTCAGACAGATCCAGCTCAGAGAGGGCCAGCTCAGACAGATCCAGCTCAGAGAAGTCAGCTCAGGCAGACACACAGAGAAGTCAGCTCAGGCAGACACACAGAGATGCCAGCTCAGACAGATCCAGCTCAGAGAGGGCCAGCTCAGACAGATCCAGCTCAGAGAGGGCCAGCTCAGACAGATCCAGCTCAGAGAGGGCCAGCTCAGACAGATCCAGCTCTGAGAGGGCCAGCTCAGACAGATCCAGCTCTGAGAGGGCCAGCTCAGACAGATCCAGCTCAGAGAGGGCCAGCTCAGACAGATCCAGCTCAGAGAGGGCCAGCTCAGACAGATCCAGCTCAGAGAGGGCCAGCTCAGACAGATCCAGCTCAGAGAGGGCCAGCTCAGACAGATCCAGCTCAGACAGATCCAGCTCAGAGAGGGCCAGCTCAGACCGATCCAGCTCAGAGAGGGCCAGCTCAGACAGATCCAGCTCAGAGAGGGCCAGCTCAGACAGATCCAGCTCAGACAGATCCAGCTCAGACAGATCCAGCTCAGATAGATCCAGCTCAGAGAGGGCCAGCTCAGACAGATCCAGCTCAGAGAGGGCCAGCTCAGACAGATCCAGCTCAGAGAAGTCAGCTCAGGCAGACACACAGAGATGCCAGCTCAGACATCCAGCTCAGAGAGGGCCAGCTCAGACAGATCCAGCTCAGACAGATCCAGCTCAGACAGATCCAGCTCAGATAGATCCAGCTCAGAGAGGGCCAGCTCAGACAGATCCAGCTCAGAGAGGGCCAGCTCAGACAGATCCAGCTCAGAGAGGGCCAGCTCAGACAGATCCAGCTCAGACAGATCCAGCTCAGACAGATCCAGCTCAGATAGATCCAGCTCAGAGAGGGCCAGCTCAGACAGATCCAGCTCAGAGAGGGCCAGCTCAGACAGATCCAGCTCAGAGAGGGCCAGCTCAGACAGATCCAGCTCAGAGAAGTCAGCTCAGGCAGACACACAGAGAAGTCAGCTCAGGCAGACACACAGAGATGCCAGCTCAGACAGATCCAGCTCAGAGAGGGCCAGCTCAGACAGATCCAGCTCAGAGAGGGCCAGCTCAGACAGATCCAGCTCAGAGAGGGCCAGCTCAGACAGATCCAGCTCAGAGAGGGCCAGCTCAGACAGATCCAGCTCAGAGAAGGCCAGCTCAGACAGATCCAGCTCAGACAGATCCAGCTCAGACAGATCCAGCTCAGACAGATCCAGCTCAGACAGATCCAGCTCAGAGAGGGCCAGCTCAGACAGATCCAGCTCAGACAGATCCAGCTCAGACAGATCCAGCTCAGAGAGGGCCAGCTCAGACAGATCCAGCTCAGAGAGGGCCAGCTCAGACAGATCCAGCTCAGAGAGGGCCAGCTCAGACAGATCCAGCTCAGAGAGGGCCAGCTCAGACAGATCCAGCTCAGACAGATCCAGCTCAGACAGATCCAGCTCAGAGAGGGCCAGCTCAGACAGATCCAGCTCAGACAGATCCAGCTCAGAGAGGGCCAGCTCAGACAGATCCAGCTCAGAGAGGGCCAGCTCAGACAGATCCAGCTCAGAGAGGGCCAGCTCAGACAGATCCAGCTCAGAGAGGGCCAGCTCAGACAGATCCAGCTCAGACAGATCCAGCTCAGACAGATCCAGCTCAGACAGATCCAGCTCAGAGAGGGCCAGCTCAGACAGATCCAGCTCAGAGAGGACCAGCTCAGACAGATCCAGCTCAGAGAGGACCAGCTCAGACAGATCCAGCTCAGACAGATCCAGCTCAGACAGATCCAGCTCAGATAGATCCAGCTCAGAGAGGGCCAGCTCAGACAGATCCAGCTCAGAGAGGACCAGCTCAGACAGATCCAGCTCAGAGAGGGCCAGCTCAGACAGATCCAGCTCAGAGAGGACCAGCTCAGACAGATCCAGCTCAGAGAGGACCAGCTCAGAGAGGACCAGCTCAGACAGATCCAGCTCAGACAGCTCCAGCTCAGACAGCTCCAGCTCAGAGAGGGCCAGCTCAGAGAGGGCCAGTTCAGACAGATCCAGCTCAGACAGATCCAGCTCAGAGAGGGCCAGCTCAGACAGATCCAGCTCAGACAGATCCAGCTCAGACAGATCCAGCTCAGACAGATCCAGCTCA
Organism: Oncorhynchus mykiss; assembly: GCF_057628025.1. Taxonomy (NCBI): domain Eukaryota; kingdom Metazoa; phylum Chordata; class Actinopteri; order Salmoniformes; family Salmonidae; genus Oncorhynchus; species Oncorhynchus mykiss. The sequence continues at coordinate 1,158,073 of NC_143028.1, forward strand.
GAGAGGGCCAGCTCAGAGAGGGCCAGCTCAGACAGATCCAGCTCAGAGAGGGCCAGCTCATGAGCTCCATCCGCAGCAGATTTGTATTTAGAATGGAAAATGAATGTGTTTATGCAGCAAATGTCAGTGCATCGATTCATTCTCTAATTAAACCCAATCATTTCAAACTAAAACGTATCGTTCCTGTATCTTATTGGAGCCCATGTATCTAGGTATCTATCAAATTATCTTTAAAGTGTAAGATGCATATCCATAGTGTGTGTATGTGTGTGTGTCAATCCTATTTATGTGTGAATATGTGTGCGTGTGCCCAATAGTGTGTGTACCTATTAATGAGTGTAAATGACTGTGTCTCAGGACTCCCTGGCAGCAGAGATTGAGGGCACCATGAGGAGAGAGCTGAGTGTCGAGGACGAGGTGGCTTTCCAGGACCAGAAGTGAGTATAGAACACACACACACCGACAACAACAAACACACACACACACACACACACACACACCCACACCGACAACAACAAACACACACACAAATAGAAGAGCAAAAGCAATCAAAGCAGAAGCTCCCCTCTCTAACTCCCCTCTCTAACTCCCCTCCTATCTTCCTCTTCTCTAACTCCCCTCCTCTCTTCCCCTCTCTAACTCCCCTCCTCCTCTAACTCCCCTCCTCTCTTCCTCTTCTCGAACTCCCCTCCTGTAACTCCCCTCCTCCTCTAACTCCCCTCTCTTCCTCCTCTTCTCTCTTCATCTCCTCTCTACCTCCTCTCCTCTCTTCTTCCCTCTCTCCCCGTCCCCAGAGTTTCCCAGAAGAAGGTGTTTCAGACTGTACGCGTGGTCAACGAGTCGGTAGAGCGAGCTGCGGCGATGGCCACGCCCCCTATCCCCGGCTCGGGAGGCAGCTGCCTGGTGATGACGGCCCAGCCCTTCCTGTCCGCACAGGGGATCGACCAATCCCACGGCCGCGCCAAGTGAGTTACCCAGGTTGATCCTGATTGTTAGACCTGCAGTCTAAAGCACCCGTATTGACTGTAGTGGATTCATTGAGTCAGTGGCAACAACATGTGAGAGAATTCAAAGCATATTATTTGATATGATTTCATTCAAACCTATTTCAGTGAATTTAGAGCCTACAGAGGAGTATATTTGGGTAAGCATGTGTTTGTGTTGCGTGTCTGTCTTTGTAGTAGGGAGGAGGTCCCGCTCGGCAAGCCTGGCGCACCAGGAGGAAATGACCTCGTGTCGGCGCTGCACCGCCTCTCCCTGCGGCGGCAGAATTTCCTGTGCGAGCGGCAGTTCTTCCAGGCGGAACGCGACAAGAAGCTGGAGGCCCTGGCTGGGGGGCCGGAATCGGATGTGGAGGGGAGTGGCTACAGCTCACCAATGAGCAGCGTCATGTCATCCTTCACCAACCTATCAGAGTTCTCGGTCTCGTCCAGCTGTTTTAAGACCTTCCTGCCTGAGAAGCTGCAGATCGTCAAGCCCATGGAGGGTAAGGATACGTTCATGCTTTAAGTGTAGTCATGATAATGGGCGCGTTCCAGGCAGTGCGATAAGCAACCCCTCTGCACAAATCTACCAGTGATTGAATGCCACATCATCTTTTGCAGTCAGGCATCAGATTTCAGTATGTTAGGCTGCGTTTAGACAGGCAGCCCAAATCTGATAATTTGTCACGATTTTATCAGAGGTGATTGGTCAATAGACCAATATCTGATGTGAAAAGATCTGATGTGATTGGACAAAAGACCAATTAGTGAGAAAAATATCAGAATTGGGCTGCCTGTCTAAACACACCCTTAGAGATGTGGTTCCTGAATGTAGGTGGCCTGGAATGCAGCCAAAAGCTATGATATCTATCCAGGAGTTATTCCTGACCCAATATCTATGAGGTCTATATTATCATATCTGTATACTGGTACTCTTGAAATTAGGATATTAATTAGGAGTTTTAGTTTAGTTGTGATGTAACGCATTGATCCCTGACCTCTAACCTTTGCCCTCTCTAGGCTCCCTGAGACCAGAGTTTGAACCCACTTGGTCACATTATGATATCTGTCAACTGTAACACTCCTAATTGTCATCTGTGAGTAACGCATTTGACGCCTGATCCCTAACATTTAACCTCTGACCCCTCTAGGCTCTCTGACTCTGCACCACTGGCAGCAGCTGGCCATGCCCCACCTGGGCACCATCCTGGACCCCCACCCGGGCGTGGTCACCAAGGGCTTTCGGCCCCTCCCCCATGATGCTCTCGCCGACACCGTCTACCGCCTCACTGACCTGGAGGAAGACGAAGAGGGAGGCGACGAAGAACAGAAATATGACATGAGAGGTACTTTTATTCACTATGTACATTTCACAATTGATACATACATACATACATACATACATACATACATAGTGGGGCAAAAAAGTATTTAGTCAGCCACCAATTGTGCAAGTTCTCCCACTTAAAAAGATGAGAGACGCCTGTAATTTTCATCATAGGTACACTTCAACTATGACAGACAAAATGAGGAAAAAAAATCCAGAAAATCACATTGTAGGATAGATAGATAGATCTCTCCTATTGTAAAATGACTGACTGGGTATTTTATATATATAGATATAGATAGATAGATAGATAGATAGATAGATAGATAGATAGATAGATAGATAGATAGATAGATAGATAGATATAGATCTCTCCTATTGTAAAATGACTGACTGGGTATTGAAAATGAAAATGTGCTACATATGTCTTATTCATATAATTATGAAAATAGTTTTTTTGTAAACGATTGATTTAAAATCATTTAGCAGTCTCACTAACAAAGGTTTGGGACTTTTCAGGAAACAGAGGGAAGGAAGGGACAGACGCCTGGGAGAAGAAGGGAGAGGAGGAGGAGGAAGGAGGGATCACCTTCAAGGTGCAGTACTCATCAACACCGGAGGAGAACAGGGAAAGGATTAGGGAGCGTTTGCCGTTGAACAGGCCACCGGTGTCTCCCGTTTCTCCCGTTTTCTTACCAGTACCAGGCTCTCCACAGCTCCCTCTAATCCCGATCACCTGTGACCTCCCTATGACCTCTAATGCCCCCTGTGACATCATCAGTGTCCCGGCCCTCTTGGCTCTGCCCGTCAGTGTAACGTCCATGGCTCCTGTCCAATCCCAGAGCCTGACTGTCACCAGTCTTACTGCTACAACCTCCTCGTCAGGTAAGTTTAAAAAAGATTTAACATTAAAAGTTTAACGTTATAGCTGGAATCCTTAATGGTGAAACAGCCGTGTCCGTTTGCGATATGAAAACACCAAATAAGTTATTTTAATCAACGGAGACTGTTTTTCCCCTCTGACATAATCGTCCTCGCCGTTGAAGAGCACAATTAGTTTCACCATGCTGCCCGACGCTCCCCAGCCCAGCAACAACAACCATGACAACGTGGTGGAGCGACCAGTGGTTTCCCCTTACTACGGATTACATCCTTTAACCAATCATCATCTTCTTTCACAAGATAAGGAACTGAAAAGGGCCGTTAGTCTGTGATGGAATGTTTGAATGGTGTGTTTTGTCTCTTCAGTTTATAACCCGGGGAAATGTCAGAGTTCAACGTCTTCCACCTACACCTTTACAACCTGCCGCATCCTGCACCCCTCTGACATCACCCAGGTCACATCCAGGTACACACACACACACACACACACGACTATAAAGGTGATTGGTGTTGTGTGTTTGTGCTGTAGTGTTTATGACATGGCTGTGTAGGGTAACATTGTCTTGTCTCTCTCTCTCAGTTCCCACTGTCAGTCTTCTGTCTCAGAGTACACTCCCAGCTCCATGAGGACAGGCCCCAGCACCCCGGTGACCCCCTGCAGGCTGAGTTTGGGGGTGGACTCTTTCCCCCCTCGCCGTCCCCCCGCCCCCTGTGGCCTGGCCAAGCTGGTCCTGGAGAGGGGCATCTCTGCTTCCCTCTCCACCGCCGATGCCCCCCCTCCCTCTCACCTTAAAGCCCCACTCCCCCAGCGTCTCCTCCCCAGCACGCCCCCCAACTCCCCGTCCCACTCGCCGACCCCCTCGCCTGTGCCCTTTGAGTCCCGCGCCTCGGCGCCAGCCACCTGTGACAACTTCCTGGCGTCGCGTCCGGCCGAGCTCTTCCTCCAGGATGTGTATGGGCTGAAGTTTGGCCGCACCCATCGCCCCAACCTCCCCAGCCCCGACCCCACCTCACATAGCTTCAGCCACGGCCCCAGAATCAAATCCAAAGCCAAACCCGACCCCATCAATGTAAACTTAGTCGAGAGGCTACGCCGGCTGGGATTGGTCAAGGTTCCCCAGGGGGTGGAGCCGTTGTCAGAGTGCCTGGTGCGTCAGGACTCGGCCACCTTCCTAGCCACAGGCGGAGGCAGCCTATTGGACGGCCTGCGGCGGAACCAGAGCCTCCCCGCTATGAGTGGAGCGACGCGGGGAAGCCCCTCCCACCATCTGGGCCAGGCCCCACCTCAGCCACCCACCTCCCTAGCCATCGCCCCACCCCTCTGGGGCAACCTGAAGGGGCAGCGCTCTGTCCGCTCTAGGCCCGCCTCCACCTCCCATGCCCCACCCCCTTCACTCAAACCATGAAGAAGTTATGACACTACAGGGAGACAGGGTTTGGAGGGGAGCCAGCACCGAACAGAAGCATTTGGGCCCACACCCTCTCTCCTCTTTCCTCCCTCCACCCCTCCCTGCCTTGCTCCTTCTCCACATCTCTTTTAGATTGATATTCGATGAAGAAAAGGGCAACAAGTGGGGGGGAAAGTCCCTCTCCTTTTTTATAAATTATTTTTAAAAGCACAATATTGTTAAAAATGGAAATGTGCATTAATGCCACGGTGTATATGCCATTTTAAAAGCCTTAGATTGCCTGAAAAGGGCTTTATTAGATGTTCCTAACCTTGCCTGCCTTCCCCCTCCAGCCCTCTAGGAGTGCTGTAGGTAGACGTTCTCCCTGCTCTCTTCTGCTCTGCCCCTGCTACAGTAGTTATTCATCTGTGAGGCTCTGGATGCTCAAATAGATGGGAAGATGACCGAGGGAATAAGTAAGTTGATGAGGGCTTGAGAATGTTAGAGGGATGGGGAAGAAGAGGTAGAAAGGGGAAGTGGCAGAATGTGACAGAATGTCAAGGAGGGGAAGAACAAGCAAGAGAAAGAGATGAGAGGGAGACGAGGAGAACAGAGATGAGGGGGGATGAGAGAAGAGCAGTGTAAAGAGAGAGCTTGAGCCTCCAGAGCCTCAATGTCTAGGGGCTTGTTGTTCTGTAGTTCGAATAGCTTTCTAAAGTTCATTTTTAAAAGCAGTAGAGTAGTTTTTCATGTGTATACGCTAGCTAGACTCGCTACGCCCCTTAGCTTCTCTTAGGAACTAGGCTGGTGCCCATGCACCTTACTACTGCCAGCCCGTTGCTAGGGAACTACAATCTAGCCTTCCCAGTGTTACTACTAATACAATGATCCTTTTGCTTTGCTGTCGTCAGGGGCAACTCTCTCTGTGCATTGTAATAGGCTACAACCAGTCTCTGAAATGCATGGTATGTCCTGAAAATGACACACTTCTTTGCCTACAGGTCCCAGCATGCACCTGGCCCTCTGGGAGTGGGTAGGACCCAGCCGTGCAGCGTGATTGGCTGTAGTGGTCTGACTGACAGGTCCGAGGCTGCTCCTCCTCAGGTCTCCCATAAGGAAGAGGTTGTAAAGCTTTAAAGGAGAAGCCTGTTTGTACTGTTGGGGTGTTTCTGGTTTAAAGCCATGTGTATATTTTATTAGACACTTAGTGGGATTGGTAGGTTTTGTTTGGGATGCCGTTAGTCTGGTCCCAGATCTGTTTGTGCGGTCTTGCCATACCCCTATTGTCATTGTCATGTTACAGCACAAACTGATCTGGAACCAGGCTAGGATGCAGCTGGGATGGACTATTACTCAGCCTGTGGAGATCTGAGAGGATTTGATTGGTATAACCAATATGGTGAAACTTCCACCTAGCCTATCAGAGATAGATAGGTAGATGTATTACCAAATTGCTTACACCTGTCAAATCCTGACAGACTCCCCACAAGGTCATAGGGCTTAGAGGTCGATTTGGGATGGAAGGTTACAAGGTTATTGACTGGAAACGGAGAACATGGTAGTCGCTGGAGAGGCTTTTTAACAGCACAGGTCCAAATAGCCCCGCTGAGGAACAGGCCCTTATCTCAGGCCCATGGCATGCTCAGGTCTGCGTTCATTAGGGCACACCATTGTGGAATGTTCTAGTAGAAATATATGCAGAACAACTATGCCTCTGACATAAGGAATCACGTCAGCTCTATTCAAGACAGTTCTAACGTTCCACAACGTTTACCTCCTCAACATGCTCCTGGTACAAGAGGTTTGGTCCCAAACGGGGAACCATCAGCATCCTAGGTAGTAGTGGGTGTACTATGTTTTGATGCAGGTTAGCTCTGAGTCTCATCTCATGTATGGTTCACTATTACTGTGGTTATGGACTTTAAAGGTACTCTATTCACTCAGCGGCCAGTAGAGGGCAGCATGGTGTTGTGTGATATTGAACAGCTATGAGACTAACGGCCTCTAGTACCTTCCACTGTAATGCTGTTTATTTTAAATCTGAAAGGACTTGATGGGTGTAGCGGCAGAGCCTAAGCATTCTGGGGAAATTCCAGCTAGCCTATCAGAGGTCAAAAGGTCAAACAAATCCACTATTGTTATTCCTTTCAGGTCTACTGGAGTGTGTAGTGGGGAGGGGCTAGACTAGAGCCTGGGTACCAGTCTGTGGTCACATGACAGAGTACATGACCTGGAATGCTAGCAAGACAGGTTCTGTATTTCAAGCTAGCTAGACTAGTGTGTGACCCTTTGACCCGGTGCCCTTTGACCCATACTTGACCCCTGGTGTGACTCTCAGACGTCCCTGCTATGCCTCTTTCCTTACCGTCCGTCCATATGACCTGTCCCACTCATGTACTGCACTTTTTAACCTGATTTACAGAGATCACTAGTTAGGAAATATTATTAGTGACAAATATTGATATTTATACTAGGTTATAGCATCAAATACTGTATCATTATCAAAGGTAATAAGTTATTTAGCATTTCATGTAGACATATATTTTAGATGTTTTGTTGTGCCTCCATTGTGTGATGAACCATTGAAAAGGGAATCCAAGCTGTCATGTTTTTAAAACTGTATATCAGTGCAAACCAAAACTCATTTTTAAATACAGTGAAATGCTTTGTGTTGGCTTGTGTGTGTTGTAATACCTATTACCTATGTAACCACGAGGAAAGAGCATCAGTTTTATACTAGGCTTTCTGCTCTGGGGGAGGTATAGGAGGAGAGGCTGTTCGTTCTATTGCATCTAGTTCTATGATTCACACCGTTGTCTCTATTGAATGTAGCTGATGGGTGATGGTGGAGGTTGTTATGGGCTCTGTGTAGTTGGAAGTGTCCATTATTGGTTTTGGACCTGGCGCCTCTCCTCCATGCTTCATAAAATACCCAAGATGACCTTTTTGGTGCTTTTGCTTTAATAAAGGAAATGATAAATTATTTGGTTGTCTTATATTTATTGTCTTATAACGTGTGTGTGGTGTGTGTGTGGTGTGTGTGGTGTGTGTGTGGTGTGTGTGTGGTGTGTGTGTGTGACACCATTTGTCAGTTCAGTCTTCTATTAGTGTTTGTATGTAATTTGTTTGTCAGAAGTGCAGCACTTGGGCTGTTCTGTAAATGTTTAGGAAACAAACTATTTCTCGTTAAATTATGTCATATAAAGCGGTGATAGCAGATGGGGATCAGAGGTCGTAGGTCACATTACGTAGGTCATGTCACATGGGGCAGATCTATACAGATGTCGTAGGTCTCCTCACATGGGGCAGATCTATACAGAGGTCATTGGTCACGTCACACAGGGCAGATCTATACAGAGGTCGTAGGTCTCATCACATGGGGCAGATCTATACAGAGGTCGTAGGTCTCATCACATGGGGCAGATCTATACAGAGGTCGTAGGTCTCATCACATGGGGCAGATCTATACAGAGGTCATAGGTCTCCTCACACGGGGCAGATCTATACAGAGGTCGTAGGTCTCGTCACACGGGGCAGATCTATACAGAGGTCGTAGGTCTCGTCACACGGGGCAGATCTATACAGAGGTCGTAGGTCTCCTCACATGGGGCAGATCTATACAGAGGTCGTAGGTCTCGTCACATGGGGCAGATCTTGATGCTGTCGGATGTCTGGCTGAACTGACCCAGAGCGAAGTCCAGTCCAACACCAACCCCACTTCCCACCCCGAAGGCCGCATACAGTGGCTGTGTAAAGTTGGCACGGAACGTGTGCAGGTGCGCCATGCTCTCCGCCACGCTATAGAACGCCAGGGTGCCCGCGTTGAGGTCCAGGAACAACCCCAGACGCGGCGAGTACGTCACCGGGATGTCCCTCTTCTCATTGTCATGCATTGCCGTGCAACACGTATCCGACAGCTCCAGGCTCCATGATTGGGCGTTGTAGCCAAGCCCCGCCCTGGCGTCCGCCCCCTTCCTGCTCAGGGCTCCATAAGCCACGCCCATTGATGACCCCCTCCCCCGCCAATCCACCTCCCAATAACATCGCTGGGCGGAAAGAGGGGCCTGGCACAGCACCTGGGTCCAGCCGTCGAAGCGTTGGGGGCAGTCTGGATAGGGTTGCCGTGCCCCCTGTAGGGTGGCCTTGGTGTTGCTCTCCGACAGGGTCAGACGCCGGTGGGCTGTCCTCGTGTCTAGGGTCAGGGTACAGGCATCTGGGGGAGGGAAGAGTGGAGGGATGGATGGATGAATAGTTAAGTTGTGGGGATAAGGACTTTGCAGATTTGGTTGTCAGCTGTTGTGAGTACTCCTTCCCCTTGGCCCCAACCTTCTGAAGTTTTCAGATCTGAAAGTTGTAATCAATATGGTGGATGCTACAATGCTCATACCTTTCCCTTCATGTCTGCGAACATGGAAGGGTGAGGGCCAAGGCCACACGGTAGGGAGCTAACTGGAACAGGCTGTGTCTGTGTAGATGTTTAGCTGTTCTATACTCACACTGCAGGAACTCCTCTCTGCTCCTGGGCTCTGGGGCCTGGATGCTGGAGATGTCTATCTCCCTCACTACAGGAGACGAAGACAGGCAGTATGAGGGGAGAGGATCACAACCAGTGGTGGAAAAAGTACCCAACTTGAGTAAAAGTATACAGTAGATACTTCAATGGAGAGTTACTCCAGTAAAAGAGAAAGTTACTCCAGTAAAACACTACTTTAGTAAAAGTCTAAAAGTATTTGATTCTAAATATAATTAAGTATCAAAAGTAAAAGTGTAAATAATTTAAAATTCCTTATATTAAGCAAAGCAGACTGCACCATTTTCTAGTTTTTAAAATGTACAGATAGCAGGGGCACATTCCAACACTGAGACATCATTTACAAAAGACGTGTTTAGTGAGTCCGTCAGATCAGAGGCAGTAGGGATGACCACGTGTTCTCTGTTTAGTGAGTCCGTCAGATCAGAGGCAGTAGGGATGACCACGTGTTCTCTGTTTAGTGAGTCGGTCAGATCAGAGGCAGTAGGGATGACCACGTGTTCTCTGTTTAGTGAGTCGGTCAGATCAGAGGCAGTAGGGATGACCACGTGTTCTCTGTTTAGTGAGTCGGTCAGATCAGAGGCAGTAGGGATGACCACGTGTTCTCTGTTTAGTGAGTCGGTCAGATCAGAGGCAGTAGGGATGACCACGTGTTCTCTGTTTAGTGAGTCCGTCAGATCAGAGGCAGTAGGGATGGCCACGTGTTCTCTGTTTAGTGAGTCGGTCAGATCAGAGGCAGTAGGGATGACCACGTGTTCTCTGTTTAGTGAGTCCGTCAGGTCAGAGGCAGTAGGGATGACCACGTGTTCTCTGTTTAGTGAGTCCGTCAGATCAGAGGCAGTAGGGATGACCACGTGTTCTCTGTTTAGTGAGTCGGTCAGATCAGAGGCAGTAGGGATGACCACGTGTTCTCTGTTTAGTGAGTCGGTCAGATCAGAGGCAGTAGGAATGACCAGGGATGTTCTCTGTTTAGTGAGTCCGTCAGATCAGAGGCAGTAGAGATAACCAGGGATGTTCTTTGTTTAGTGAGTCTGCCAGATCAGAGGCAGTAGGGATGACCAGGGATGTTCTCTGTTTAGTGAGTCCGTCAGATCAGAGGCAGTAGAGATAACCAGGGATGTTCTCTGTTTAGTGAGTCTGCCAGATCAGAGGCAGTAGAGATAACCAGGGATGTTCTCTGTTTAGTGAGTCTGCCAGATCAGAGGCAGTAGGGATGACCAGGGATGTTCTCTGTTTAGTGAGTCCGTCAGATCAGAGGCAGTAGAGATAACCAGGGATGTTCTTTGTTTAGTGAGTCTGCCAGATCAGAGGCAGTAGAAATGACCAGGGATGTTCTCTGTTTAGTGAGTCTGCCAGATCAGAGGCAGTAGAGATAACCAGGGATGTTCTCTGTTTAGTGAGTCTGCCAGATCAGAGGCAGTAGAGATAACCAGGGATGTTCTCTGTTTAGTGAGTCTGCCAGATCAGAGGCAGTAGGGATGACCAGGGATGTTCTCTGTTTAGTGAGTCTGCCAGATCAGAGGCAGTAGAGATAACCAGGGATGTTCTCTGTTTAGTGAGTCTGCCAGATCAGAGGCAGTAGAGATAACCAGGGATGTTCTCTGTTTAGTGAGTCGGTCAGATCAGAGGCAGTAGGGATGACCACGTGTTCTCTGTTTAGTGAGTCCGTCAGGTCAGAGGCAGTAGGGATGACCACGTGTTCTCTGTTTAGTGAGTCCGTCAGATCAGAGGCAGTAGGGATGGCCACGTGTTCTCTGTTTAGTGAGTCGGTCAGATCAGAGGCAGTAGGGATGACCACGTGTTCTCTGTTTAGTGAGTCCGTCAGGTCAGAGGCAGTAGGGATAACCAGGGATGTTCTTTGTTTAGTGAGTCTGCCAGATCAGAGGCAGTAGAAATGACCAGGGATGTTCTCTGTTTAGTGAGTCTGCCAGATCAGAGGCAGTAGAGATAACCAGGGATGTTCTCTGTTTAGTGAGTCTGCCAGATCAGAGGCAGTAGAGATAACCAGGGATGTTCTCTGTTTAGTGAGTCTGCCAGATCAGAGGCAGAAGGGATGACCAGGGATGTTCTCTGTTTAGTGAGTCTGCCAGATCAGAGGCAGTAGAGATAACCAGGGATGTTCTCTGTTTAGTGAGTCTGCCAGATCAGAGGCAGTAGAGATAACCAGGGATGTTCTCTGTTTAGTGAGTCGGTCAGATCAGAGGCAGTAGGGATGACCACGTGTTCTCTGTTTAGTGAGTCCGTCAGGTCAGAGGCAGTAGGGATGACCACGTGTTCTCTGTTTAGTGAGTCCGTCAGATCAGAGGCAGTAGGGATGGCCACGTGTTCTCTGTTTAGTGAGTCGGTCAGATCAGAGGCAGTAGGGATGACCACGTGTTCTCTGTTTAGTGAGTCCGTCAGGTCAGAGGCAGTAGGGATGACCACGTGTTCTCTGTTTAGTGAGTCCGTCAGATCAGAGGCAGTAGGAATGACCACGTGTTCTCTGTTTAGTGAGTCGGTCAGATCAGAGGCAGTAGGGATGACCACGTGTTCTCTGTTTAGTGAGTCGGTCAGATCAGAGGCAGTAGGAATGACCAGGGATGTTCTCTGTTTAGTGAGTCCGTCATATCAGAGGCAGTAGAGATAACCAGGGATGTTCTTTGTTTAGTGAGTCTGCCAGATCAGAGGCAGTAGGGATGACCAGGGATGTTCTCTGTTTAGTGAGTCCGTCAGATCAGAGGCAGTAGAGATAACCAGGGATGTTCTCTGTTTAGTGAGTCTGCCAGATCAGAGGCAGTAGAGATAACCAGGGATGTTCTCTGTTTAGTGAGTCTGCCAGATCAGAGGCAGTAGAGATAACCAGGGATGTTCTCTGTTTAGTGAGTCTGCCAGATCAGAGGCAGAAGGGATGACCAGGGATGTTCTCTGTTTAGTGAGTCCGTCAGATCAGAGGCAGTAGAGATAACCAGGGATGTTCTTTGTTTAGTGAGTCTGCCAGATCAGAGGCAGTAGAGATAACCAGGGATGTTCTCTGTTTAGTGAGTCCGTCAGATCAGAGGCAGTAGGGATGGCCACGTGTTCTCTGTTTAGTGAGTCCGTCAGATCAGAGGCAGTAGGGATGACCACGTGTTCTCTGTTTAGTGAGTCCGTCAGATCAGAGGCAGTAGGGATGACCACGTGTTCTCTGTTTAGTGAGTCGGTCAGATCAGAGGCAGTAGGGATGACCACGTGTTCTCTGTTTAGTGAGTCGGTCAGATCAGAGGCAGTAGGGATGACCACGTGTTCTCTGTTTAGTGAGTCGGTCAGATCAGAGGCAGTAGGGATGACCATGTGTTCTCTGTTTAGTGAGTCCGTCAGATCAGAGGCAGTAGGGATGACCAGGGATGTTCTCTGTTTAGTGAGTCTGTCAGATCAGAGGCAGTAGGGATGACCAGGGATGTTCTCTGTTTAGTGAGTCCGTCAGATCAGAGGCAGTAGGGATGACCACGTGTTCTCTGTTTAGTGAGTCCGTCAGATCAGAGGCAGTAGGGATGACCACGTGTTCTCTGTTTAGTGAGTCCGTCAGATCAGAGGCAGTAGGGATGACCACGTGTTCTCTGTTTAGTGAGTCGGTCAGATCAGAGGCAGTAGGGATGACCACGTGTTCTCTGTTTAGTGAGTCGGTCAGATCAGAGGCAGTAGAGATAACCAGGGATGTTCTCTGTTTAGTGAGTCCGTCAGATCAGAGGCAGTAGGGATGACCAGGGATGTTCTCTGTTTAGTGAGTCTGCCAGATCAGAGGCAGTAGGGATGACCACGTGTTCTCTGTTTAGTGAGTCCGTCAGATCAGAGGCAGTAGGGATGACCACGTGTTCTCTGTTTAGTGAGTCCGTCAGATCAGAGGCAGTAGGGATGACCACGTGTTCTCTGTTTAGTGAGTCCGTCAGATCAGAGGCAGTAGGGATGACCACGTGTTCTCTGTTTAGTGAGTCCGTCAGATCAGAGGCAGTAGGGATGACCAGGGATGTTCTCTGTTTAGTGAGTCTGCCAGATCAGAGGCAGTAGGGATGACCACGTGTTCTCTGTTTAGTGAGTCGGTCAGATCAGAGGCAGTAGAGATAACCAGGGATGTTCTCTGTTTAGTGAGTCCGTCAGATCAGAGGCAGTAGAGATGACCACGTGTTCTCTGTTTAGTGAGTCTGTCAGATCAGAGGCAGTAGAGATAACCAGGGATGTTCTCTGTTTAGTGAGTCCGTCAGATCAGAGGCAGTAGGGATGACCACGTGTTCTCTGTTTAGTGAGTCGGTCAGATCAGAGGCAGTAGAGATGACCACGTGTTCTCTGTTTAGTGAGTCTGTCAGATCAGAGGCAGTAGAGATAACCAGGGATGTTCTCTGTTTAGTGAGTCCGTCAGATCAGAGGCAGTAGGGATGACCACGTGTTCTCTGTTTAGTGAGTCCGTCAGATCAGAGGCAGTAGGGATGACCAGGGATGTTCTCTGTTTAGTGAGTCCGTCAGATCAGAGGCAGTAGGGATGACCACGTGTTCTCTGTTTAGTGAGTCCGTCAGATCAGAGGCAGTAGGGATGACCATGTGTTCTCTGTTTAGTGAGTCCTCCAGATCAGAGGCAGTAGGGATGACCACGTGTTCTCTGTTTAGTGAGTCCTCCAGATCAGAGGCAGTAGGGATGACCACGTGTTCTCTGTTTAGTGAGTCCGTCAGATCAGAGGCAGTAGGGATGACCACGTGTTCTCTGTTTAGTGAGTCCGTCAGATCAGAGGCAGTAGGGATGACCATGTGTTCTCTGTTTAGTGAGTCCTCCAGATCAGAGGCAGTAGGGATGACCACGTGTTCTCTGTTTAGTGAGTCCTCCAGATCAGAGGCAGTAGGGATGACCACGTGTTCTCTGTTTAGTGAGTCCGTCAGATCAGAGGCAGTAGGGATGACCACGTGTTCTCTGTTTAGTGAGTCCGTCAGATCAGAGGCAGTAGGGATGACCATGTGTTCTCTTTATAAGTGTGTGAATTGGGCCATGTTCCTGCCCTGCTAAGCATTCAAAATGTAATGAGTACTTTTGGATGACAGTTAAAATATATGGAGTAAAAAGTACATTATTTATTTTAGGAATGTAGTAAAGTAAAAGTTGTCAAAAATATAAATAGTAAAGTACAGGTACTCCAAGAAACTACTTAAGTAGTATTTGAAAGTATTTTTACTTAAGTACTTTACACCACTGATCACAACAAGGGTAACCGTAAATATAGGGCAATATGCTTTCCTCAGATGTCGAGAGGAAGAACTGGAGAATGAAGAAAAGGAATGAATGAATTATGACTCACATGCAGGGAAAGCTGGCATCTGATTCATGATGGGGTCAGGGGTCGGCGGATCCAGGAAAAGGCTGGTATTCACTTCCGGTTGGGATTCAGTCAGTGCACCCATCCCCCCTGTCAAAACAGTATGTTTATAGCCATGATTTTCAAACAATGTGCTGTGGCACCAGCAAGGTACATTATACAGTGTCTACACTGGAGAAAGGCTAGTAAGACCAGGGTTTATGACCTCTGATGGGTTTAAAGCGGTGAGGGTCGGGACCATAGAGATATATAGAGGACTCATCTTTGTATCTGTGCCATTAAAGAGTCTGTGGACAGCATGGGCAGCGCCATTGAGGCAATTTCCATTTTCCCGATTGGCTGATCCCTCCTCATGACCCATTGTACATGACTCCAAGAATGTCACGAGGAGGGATTATCCAGTGGACTTGAAAGCCACCCAGTTGACTACATTAAAATGCTGAAAGCCCTCAATGGTGATGCCTGTGCTAATATGGCCTTTTGGCTACTAGAGGCCTCAATCATTCTCTCGGGTCGGGACTCACATGGGTCAACTCCACCAGTGTTGTTGTTGACTGGCCCAGGTGCCGGTGTGGCACGTCGATGGGAGCGGAAGAGACTTGCTATGGATCCCATCCGGCTGAAAGCTCCTGAGGCTGGGGTGGCTTGGGTAACAGCACCGGGGGTAGGGGTGGTGGTGGGTTCTGGTCTGGGTGTCTCTCTCCGGCTGGGCGTAGGGCTGGGTCTGGCTGGCTCTCTACGACTTGGAGTGGGACTGGGACTGGCTGGCTCTCTACGACTTGGAGTGGGACTGGGACTGGCTGGCTCTCTACGACTTGGAGTGGGACTGGGACTGGCTGGCTCTCTACGACTTGGAGTGGGACTGGGACTGCGTCTGCGCGTCTCTCTTCGACTTTGGGTAGGGCTATTTCTGGCTGGCTTTTTCCGCCTCTGAGTGGGACTAGATCTGGTGCTTGGCCTGGGGGCTGCCTCTCTGGCTGTGGAGAGACGAGAGGTATTACTGGGTGAGCATGGCTTGATGAGTCTAGAGGCGTCCACATAGGTTCGGTTTGCTTCTAGCAGAACTCGGCTAGGTGAAACGAACGTCTGACGTCTTGCTTGAAAAATCTCAGTATTACTGTTTGGTCCCGCTTGAGCCACTGTAGCAACAATATACCCAGTAACACTTCCTCAACATAGAATAAAATAATAAAGATAAATCAAGAAATCTGTATTTATCTTTTATGTTTTTTGCCAGGAAGATCCTAGTCGCGCAATTTTACATCTAACTAAAATGTTTGGTGCGGTATTTCTCAAGTGGAAAAATGTGCATTAAAACTAGCCAGCAAACAATCCCATTCATTGCTCCCACTCCTACTAGGAGCAGTACCTAGTCCAGTAATACCATTGACCAATCACAGACGAAGGGGCGTAGACTTCGGACTAACGAACATTGACTTGCCTCAAGGAAAAATGTTGCGTTGCCGAACAGCTGAACCAAAGCGTCACAACGTTTCATCATAATAAATGCTTAAACTGTTTCGACTATGAAACATACAGTAAGCTTAACGCCTGTCGCGTGCTTCCCAGTCGAAACAGTTCCATCATATATTATGAAACATACAGTAAGTTTAAAGCCTGTCGCGTGCTTCCCAGTCGAAACAGTTCCATCATATATTATGAAACATACAGTAAGCTTAACGCCTGTCGCGTGCTTCCCAGTCGAAACAGTTCCATCATATATTATGAAACATACAGTAAGCTTAACGCCTGTCGCGTGCTTCCCAGTCGAAACAGTTCCATCATATATAATGAAACATACAGTAAGCTTAACGCCTGTCGCGTGCTTCCCAGTCGAAACAGTTCCATCATATATTATGAAACATACAGTAAGCTTAAAGCCTGTCGCGTGCTTCCCAGTCGAAACAGTTCCATCATATATTATGAAACATTTCTGTGACGTTTTGGTTGGTTTTGGTGTTCGCCGGGCGTTTACTTGGCTGTTGGCATACACTACATTTTCTCCAGAGGCAAGTGGAAGTTCGGTAGCCAAAGTCTATACGCCCCTTCGTCAGAGATTGGTCAACAGGACTACTCTTAGTAAGAGTGGGAACTATAGATGGGATTCTTCAATTAAGTGTTTGTCATTCAACAAGAGATGACTAGTTTTCATGTAGATTTTTTCACTTGAGAAATACTGCACCAAACATCTTTAGATAGATGTGAAATGATGCGACTAAGACCTTATTGGCAAAAACGTCAAACTGAATGACACATTTCCTGATTTATCTTAGATTAATCCAGACTATTTTGAGAAAGTATTACTGGGTATGTTGTTGCTACGGTGCTTCAAGAGGGACAAACAACAGTAATGTTGAAGCTTTTTCTCCTTTTTTAAGCGACGGTCATGAGGGAGTACGTTTTGCTCGTAGCAAACCAAACCTATGTATCCGGACACCTTTCTGATTGCATAGAGAGAGAATGAGAGGAAACGCGAGGCAGTTGAGTAGATTTTATAAACACTCTAATGATGACTGAATTTGTAGTATTGGTCAAGACCACCTAAGGGAGGTGGTCAGAGATACATTTATGGAACTGATATCTGCAGTTATTCTGAAGAGGTTCAGGATGTGACACAGTACGGATGGAGGAGACAGGAAGAAGGAGCATACACAGATGATAAGGAAATGTTCCTCTTGTGAGGCAGGCCAACCTGTGGAACCGGTTATGTTCACAAATAAATTCTGGGGTGTGTGTGTGTGTGTGTGTGTGTGTGTGTGTGTGTGTGTGTGTGTGTGTGTGTGTGTGTGTGTGTGTGTGTGTGTGTGTGTGTGTGTGTGTGTGTGTGTGTGTGTGTGTGTGTGTGTGTGTGTGTGTGTGTGTGTGTGTGTGTGTGTGTGTGTGTGTGTGTGTGTGTGTGTGTGTGTGTGTGTGTGTGTGTGTGTGTGTGTGTGTGTGTGTGTGTGTGTGTGTGTGTGTGTGTGTGTGTGTGTGTGTGTGTGTGTGTGTGTGTGTGTGTGTGTGTGTGTGTGTGTGTGTGTGTGTGTGTGTGTGTGTGTGTGTGTGTGTGTGTGTGTGTGTGTGTGTGTGTGTGTGTGTGTGTGTGTGTGTGTGTGTGTGTGTGTGTGTGTGTGTGTGTGTGTGTGTGTGTGTGTGTGTGTGTGTGTGTGTGTGTGTGTGTGTGTGTGTGTGTGTGTGTGTGTGTGTGTGTGTGTGTGTGTGTGTGTGTGTGTGTGTGTGTGTGTGTGTGTGTGTGTGTGTGTGTGTGTGTGTGTGTGTGTGTGTGTGTGTGTGTGTGTGTGTGTGTGTGTGTGTGTGTGTGTGTGTGTGTGTGTGTGTGTGTGTGTGTGTGTGTGTGTGTGTGTGTGTGTGTGTGTGTGTGTGTGTGTGTGTGTGTGTGTGTGTGTGTGTGTGTGTGTGTGTCTGTCTGTCTGTCTGTCTGTCTGTCTGTCTGTCTGTCTGTCTGTCTGTCTGTCTGTCTGTCTGTCTGTCTGTCTGTCTGTCTGTCTGTCTGTCTGTCTGTCTGTCTGTCTGTCTGTCTGTCTGTCTGTCTGTCTGTCTGTCTGTCTGTCTGTCTGTCTGTCTGTCTGTCTGTCTGTCTGTCTGTCTGTCTGTCTGTCTGTCTGTCTGTCTGTCTGTCTGTCTGTCTGTCTGTCTGTCTGTCTGTCTGTCTGTCTGTCTGTCTGTCTGTCTGTCTGTCTGTCTGTCTGTCTGTCTGTCTGTCTGTCTGTCTGTCTGTCTGTCTGTCTGTCTGTCTGTCTGTCTGTCTGTCTGTCTGTCTGTCTGTTACCTGGTTCTCTCTCCTCTCTCCTCGGCCTGTCTCTGTCAGCTAAAGGAAAGAGGTAGAAGAGAGTTTAAACCCCTTTGCACGCAAACACACACACACACACACGCACACATGCAAACACACACACATGCAAACCCACACACACACATGCAAACGCACACACACACACATGCAAACGCACACACACACACATGCAAACGCACACACGCAAACACACACACACACACACGTCTGACCTCGTGGTTCCTCTCTGCTCCTAACATCCTGAGAGCGCAGGCCTACACCTACAGAAGGAAACATGATTAAGCTGATCTAATGTTTGATCATGATCGTCATAGTGAGATTTGTAATGAAACTAGCCCTACCACGTGAGTTAGGTCCTCGAACCGCCACGGAGACAGTCGGTGTGGGAGCTGAAACACGACCACGAACGTACACATCATTATGTGTCATTCAATGACCTATCACAAACCGCATGTTAAAACCGATACAGGAAACAGGCGCTACAGTACATACCTGCAGGACGGTTGTTGTTTGTTGTTGTTGTTTTGGATCCCAGACCAGAAAACACTGAGGAATTGTCATTGAAAATAAAAAGGCACAACACTCACCATTAAAAACATACTGTTTAACCATGAAAAACATACTGTTTAACCATGAAAACATACTGTTTAACCATGAAAACATACTGTTTAACCATAAAAACATACTGTTTAACCATTAAAAACATACTGTTTAACCATGAAAACATACTGTTTAACCATAAAAACATACTGTTTAACCATTAAAAACATACTGTTTAACCATGAAAACATACTGTTTAACCATAAAAACATACTGTTTAACCATTAAAAACATACTGTTTAACCATAAAAACATACTGTTTAACCATTAAAACATACTGTTTAACCATGAAAACATACTGTTTAACCATTAAAAACATACTGTTTAACCATTAAAAACATACTGTTTAACCATAAAAACATACTGTTTAACCATTAAAACATACTGTTTAACCATGAAAACATACTGTTTAACCATAAAAACATACTGTTTAACCATTAAAAACATACTGTTTAACCATGAAAACATACTGTTTAACCATTAAAAACATACTGTTTAACCATTAAAAACATACTGTTTAACCATGAAAACATACTGTTTAACCATAAAAACATACTGTTTAACCATTAAAAACATACTGTTTAACCATGAAAACATACTGTTTAACCATTAAAAACATACTGTTTAACCATGAAAACATACTGTTTAACCATGAAAACATACTGTTTAACCATTAAAAACATACTGTTTAACCATGAAAACATACTGTTTAACCATTAAAAACATACTGTTTAACCATTAAAAACATACTGTTTAACCATTAAAAACATACTGTTTAACCATGAAAACATACTGTTTAACCATTAAAAACATACTGTTTAACCATTAAAGACATACTGTTTAACCATGAAAACATACTGTTTAACCATTAAAAACATACTGTTTAACCATTAAAAACATACTGTTTAACCATGAAAACATACTGTTTAACCATGAAAACATACTGTTTAACCATGAAAACATACTGTTTAACCATTAAAAACATACTGTTTAACCATTAAAAACATACTGTTTAACCATGAAAACATACTGTTTAACCATGAAAACATACTGTTTAACCATTAAAAACATACTGTTTAACCATTAAAAACATACTGTTTAACCATGAAAACATACTGTTTAACCATTAAAAACATACTGTTTAACCATTAAAACATACTGTTTAACCATGAAAAACATACTGTTTAACCATTAAAAACATACTGTTTAACCATGAAAACATACTGTTTAACCATTAAAAACATACTGTTTAACCATTAAAACATACTGTTTAACCATGAAAACATACTGTTTAACCATTAAAAACATACTGTTTAACCATGAAAACATACTGTTTAACCATTAAAAACATACTGTTTAACCATTAAAAACATACTGTTTAACCATGAAAACATACTGTTTAACCATTAAAACATACTGTTTAACCATTAAAAACATACTGTTTAACCATGAAAACATACCGTTTAACCATTAAAAACATACTGTTGAACCATGAAAAACATACTGTTTAACCATGAAAAACATACTGTTTAACCATGAAAACATACTGTTGAACCATTAAAACATACTGTTGAACCATTAAAACATACTGTTTAACCATAAAAACATACTGTTTAACCATTAAAAACATACTGTTGAACCATTAAAACATACTGTTTAACCATTAAAACATACTGTTTAACCATGAAAACATACTGTTTAACCATAAAAACATACTGTTTAACCATAAAAACATACTGTTTAACCATTAAAACATACTGTTGAACCATTAAAACATACTGTTGAACCATTAAAACATACTGTTGAACCATTAAAACATACTGTTTAACCATTAAAAACATACTGTTTAACCATTAAAAACATCCTGTTTAACCATTAAAAACATACTGTTGAACCATGAAAAACATACAGTTTAACCATTAAAAACATACTGTTTAACCATTAAAAACATACTGTAACTATTAAAAACATACAGTAACTATTAAAAACCTTTTGTTTAACTATTAAAAACATACAGTAACTATTAAAAACCTTTTGTTTAACTATTAAAAACCTGACTATGATGATCCTTCACCAGGAACAATAAATCATTATTTCAAGTTAGGTATTTCATATCCAAACTGCACAATTAATGATGAGGACCAATCACTCAACTAGACAAGTGAAAAGACCAGCACCAAAAGGAACAGGCACTGAGTAGAAAGCATTTGCACTACGGAAATTAAATATTGCCTTTCCTCACATTATTTGCTGTTGACTAAAATGTCCAATTCAGATTAGTTCACAATCTCAGTGAATTATTAAAGTCCAACTCACACTACCAATAAAGAAATGGGAAAACTACTCACAACTCCTGAACCCTCCCGTCTTCTGGACGCCATTTTTTTTTGCTATGATGGGGAAAACAGTGCAGTGAGTAAGTACAGTCTGTCAATCCACAATTTAAATGTTTATTGGTAATCGATGGATTCTAGCTCTGGTCCAGGGCATTACGAGTGGCTTGCTTATGCTGAGCCTTCTTCAAGCCCCACAGAACACCCTGGACCAGAGCTAGAGACATCCTATGGACCAGAACTCACCTTTGTCTCCTAAGGTGAACAGTGTCGTGTCATTCACTGAAGAGAAGGATGAGAAATGACAGTTTATTAACTCATTGACATTGTATTGATCCACTGATATCAGTCTAAAACGTAGCATGGAAAAAATACTTATATTTATAGTGGACAAGGTAATGATGATAGAGATCTCTGCAAGTGTGTGTGTGTGTGTGTGTGTGTGTGTGTGTGTGTGTGTGTGTGTGTGTGTGTGTGTGTGTGTGTGTGTGTGTGTGTGTGTGTATGTGTGTGAGTTGATGTGTGTGTGTAGTATGCATGTCCGCCACTCTGACACACCTGTCTTGGTGATCTTGCCCAGTTCCACGTTGCACATGTCCTCCACTCTCTCCCGTAGGTTCAGGATGGCTTCACGTACAGGCTCAAACGTAGCCTCTGGATTGGCCACCACACACGACAGATCATTACACTCAAACGGGCTGCACAGAGACTCACAGGTCTGTAGGGCGGCGCACAGGAGAAGGAGGAAGTGGAGAAGAGGATGGAATGGAAGAGGGCAGAGATGGAGAAATGAGGAGAAGAGGATGGGATGGAAGAGGGCAGAGATGGAGAAATGAAGACCGAAAGAAAGGCAACGTCAGAAAAAGAAGACACGTCATTTAAGAAATAATGCCTTTTGTGATAGAAGCTCCACATTTCAAACATGACTAGGACAAAGCTGCTTTTTAACTTTTGTCCCATCCCAGATGTGGTCTTTCACACCCTGGCAGCCATGTCCAATATGACCATCAACCAGCTGCATGCAGCTGAAGTGGATCAAAAATATACAAAAGGTAGCAGAAAGAGACAAGCGTCCTACCTCCAGGAAGTGGATGTTGTCCTCACAGCGGAACACCTCCTTCATGTCCTTGTCTCTCCTCTTCAGCTCCGAGATCTCGGCCTCCAGCTTGTCCACCACGTCCTGGGCCTCGCTTACTTTCTCCTGCCCAGCCTGGTTCATCACACCCTCCACCAGCTCCTGGAGCCTCTCCACTGAGCGCTGGAGCTCCGACAGCACCGTCTCTGTGTCATCATGTACCCTGTCTGCTGAGCGCTGGGGGACACAAACACAGGTATGAAGACATACGCACACTGGTACTGTATGGAGGTGGATAGAAAGGTACTCACTGAGGAACACACACACACACACACACACACACACCTACGCACTGGTGTAGTGAGGTGTAGTGTAATGGAGTGTGGTGTGGTGTAGTGTGGTATAGTGTAGTGTGGTATAGTGTAGTCGGGTGTAGTGTGGTATAGTGTAGTGTGGTATAGTGTAGTGGGGTGTAGTATAGTGTGGTATAGTGTAGTCGGGTGTAGTGGGGTATAGTGTAGTGGGGTATAGTGTGGTATAGTGTAGTGTGGTATAGTGTAGTGGGGTGTAGTGTGGTATAGTGTAGTGAGGTGTAGTGTGAAGTGCCGTGTGGTGTGGTGGGGTATAGTGTAGTGGGGTGTTGTGGGGTTTGGTGTAATGTGGTGTGGTGTGGTGGGGTTTAGAGTAGTGGGGTGTAGTGGGGTTTGGTGTGGTGTGGTGTGGTTTAGTGGGGTGTAGTGGGGTATAGTGTGGTATAGTGTAGTGTGGTATAGTGTAGTGGGGTGTAGTGTGGTATAGTGTAGTGAGGTGTAGTGTGAAGTGCCGTGTGGTGTGGTGGGGTATAGTGTAGTGGGGTGTTGTGGGGTTTGGTGTAATGTGGTGTGGTGTGGTGGGGTTTAGAGTAGTGGGGTGTAGTGTAGTGGGGTTTGGTGTGGTGTGGTTTAGTGGGGTGTAGTGGGGTGTAGTGGGGTGTAGTGGGGTGTGGTGTGGTGTGGTTTAGTGGGGTGTAGTGTAGTGGGGTGTGGTGTGGTTTAGTGGGGTGTAGTGTAGTGTGTCCTAAGCCCTTACCTTTGTTGCCTCCAGCATCTTCTTCATGTCTTTCAGCTCTCCTTCTCTTTCTTTCAGTCTCTGATGATTCTCTGTCTGCACCTCAGCCAGCTCTTTCTGCAAAACACAGTCACATCAACTCACTCCTGAATGGACTGGAATGCAGTCTGGAATGCTCACTGGCCCACACACACACACACACACACACACACATCTAATGAATCACCACAGCAAAGGCTGAATGAGAGGCAGTTTCTAGGTGTGTCCAGATCAGCTGTGATGGGACACAGACCAGCAGCCTGTATGAATGTTTTGATCAGACTGTATTTACATGTTTTTGTGGAGTGAGTCTGTACATGGTGGTGTGTTTGATTAATATTATAATAAGAATATATACCATTTAGTAAACGCTTTCATCCAAAATGACTTACGGTCATGTGTGCGTACCGTATGTGTGGCCCCAGCGGGAATCGAACATTGGCTTTGCATACAGAGCCACACAGGACCTGATTGGGTGTTGTTTTGTTGTAAAGATCATGAGTAACCTTGCCTGAGACCTGAAGACTTGTGTTAGCTCCCAGAGCGAATGACTAGCCTTTGGTTCAGCGGGATAACACAGTCTTGTGCCAGGCAGTTGATCACATTAGTGGGTGGGTATGGTGGTGTCCATGTACAGCGCATTCGGGAAGTATTTCAGACCACTTGACTTTTTCCACATTTTGTTACGTTACAGCCTTATTCTAAAATGGATTAAATAAATACAAATTATTCACCAATCTACACACAATACCGCACAATGACGAAGCGAAAACAGGTTTTTAGACATTTTTGCAAATGTATTACAAAAAAAAACTGAAATACCTTATTTACATAAGTATTCAGACCCTTTGCTATGAGACTCAAAATTAAGCTCAAGTGCATCCTGTTTCCATTGATTATCTTTGAGATGTTTCTACAACTTGATTGGTGTCAAACTGTGGTAAATTCAATTGATTGGACATGATTTGGAAAGTTACAGTTGACAGTGCATGTCAGAGCAAATACCAAGTCATTAGGTCGAATGAATTGGCCGTAGAGCTCCGAGACAGGATTGTATCTAGGCACAGATCTGGGGAAGGGTACCAAAGAAATGTCTGCAGCATTGAAGATACACAAGAACACAGTGGGCTCCATCATTCTGAAATGAAATAAGTTTAGAACCACCAAGACTCTTCCTAGAGCTGGTCGTCGGCCAAACTGAGCAATCGGGGGAGAAGAGCCTTGATCAGGGAGGTGAGCAAGAACCTGAGGGTCACTCTGAAGGAGCTCCAGAGTTCCTCTGTGGAGATGGGAGAACCTTCCATAAAGACAACCATCTCTGCAGCACTCCACCAATCAGGCCTTTATGGTAGAGTGGCCAGACGGAACCCCCTCCTCAGTAAAAGGCACAAGACAGCCCGCTTGGAGTTTGCCAAAAGGCACCTAAAGGACTCTTAGATCATGAGAAACAAGATTCTCTGGTCTGATGAAACCAAGATTGAACTCTTTGGCCTGAATGCCAAGTGTCACGTCAGGAGGAAACCTGGCACCATCCCCAAGGTGAAGCACAGTGGTGGCAGGATCATGCTGTGGGGATGTTTTTCAGTGGCAGGGACTGGGAGACTAGTCAGGATCGAGGGAAAGATGAACGGAGCAGAGTACAGAGAGATCCTTGATGACACCTGATCCAAAACACTCAGGACCTCAGACTGGGGTGAAGGTTAATCTTCCAACAGGACAACAACCCTAAGCACACAGCCAAGAAAACACAGGAGTGGCTTCGGGACAAGTCTCTGAATGTCCTTGAGTGGCCCAGCCAGAGCCCGGACTTGAACCCGATCTAGCATCTCTGGATAGACCTGAAAATAGCTGTGCAGCGATTGCTCCCCATCCAACCTGACAGAGCTTGAGAGGATCTGTAGAGAAGAATGGGAGAAACACCCCAACCAACCTGACAAAGCTTGAGACAATATGCAGAGAAGAATAGTAGAAACTCCTGAAATACAGGTGTGACAAGCTTGTAGCGTCATAACCAAGAAGACTCAGGGCTGTAATCGCTGCCAAATGTGCTTCAACAAAGTACTGAGTAAAGGGTCTGAAAAATTTATGCAAATGTGATATTTCAGTTTTATATTTGAATACATTTGAACAAAATCCTAAAAATCTGTTTTCGCTTTGTCATTATGGGGTATTGTTTGTATATTGTTTGAGAATATATAAAAATAATTGAATTTAGAATAAGGCTGTAACGTAACAAAATGTGGAAAAAATGAATACTTTCCGAATGCACTGTATGTCTGAGGGCTTACCTGTCTCTCTGTGCGCTCTGCCTTGGTGGAGGTGGTCTCATGGTCCTTGTGCTGGTTACTGGTGCACAGCCAGCACACAAAAATCTGGCACTGGCGACAGTAGAACTCCTGCAGGTACTTGTGCTCGGTACAGATCTTCTGCGCCAGCTTGCCCGTGGGCGCAATCAGCTCATGCTTTTTCAACTCCGCTTTCGTCTGATGCGGTTTCAGGTGGGCCTCGCAGTAGGACGCCATACACACCAGGCAAGACTTCACCGCAGCCCGCTGGTCTCCAGCGCCGTGGCACATGTCACAGGGCACGGCCATGGCTGGCAGCCTGCTGACACCACCACTACGGGAACTTCCCTTGGCTCTACCCATGATGTTGGCACGGTGGGCGCTCCGGATGGACTCCCTGGCGGAGGTGGTGAGGGCCCCCTTGCGGAGCTGCTCCACGGCCTCTGCCAGCATGGTGTTCCTGGACAATGAGGGCTTGGGACAGAATGTCTGGCGGCACTGGGGGCAGCTGTAGACTCCAGGGGAGCGAGGGTTGTCCTTGCTCCAGTAGTCCTTGATGCAGCCCATGCAGTAGCTGTGGCCACACGGGATGGTGACTGGCTCATTGGGGAGGTCCAGGCACACAGGACAGTTGAACTGCTCCTCCGTCCACAGATTACCACTCATAGTGAGACCACAGGTAGCAGAGGTGAATGTAGACTATTACAAAGAGAGAGAGCGGAAGAGAGAGAGTGACAGAGAGAATAGAGAAAGGCAACTGAGAGGAAAAATGTGAGGTAGAGATGGATGAAAACAGAAATGGGTAGAATCAGAAAGAATGCTGTACACACAGAGAGATATGTAGCTACAGAGCAGAGACACACAGAGAGATATGTAGCTACAGAAAAAAGACACACAGAGAGATATGTAGCTACAGAGCAGAGACACACAGAGAGATATGTAGCTACAGAGCAAAGACACAGAGAGATATGTAGCTACAGAGCAGAGACACACAGAGATATGAGGTATAAGACAGAGGTATGAGTCTGTCCAGGGTGTTAGTCAGAGAGTGGTGATCTCATATGAGATGGACCTATGGTGTTGTCGGAATAAAAGGAAGACAGGTAGAAGGGCGGGGCTAGAGTCACAGAGCTGGTTTAGGGAGAAAAACAGGAGGGGATGAGTTTCTTTGTGATGTCACATACCATTACAGTAACTAGAATATAATGTCACCAGCATGTTACAGTAACTAGAATAGTATGTCACCAGCACGTTACAGTAACTATAATAGAAGGTCACCGGAATGTTACAGTAACTAGAATAGAATGTCACCAGCATGTTACAGTAACTAGAATAGAAGGTCACCAGCATGTTACAGTAAATAGAATAGAATGTCACCGGCATGCTACAGTAACTAGAAAGGTCATTGGCATGTTACAGTAACTAGAATAGAAGGTCACCGACATGCTACAGTAACTAAAATAGAAGGTCACCGGCATGTTACAGTAATTACAATAGAAGGTCACTGGCATGTTACAGTAACTAGAAAGAAGGTCACCGGCATGTTACAGTAACTAGACTAGAAGGTCACTGGCATGCTACAGTAACTAGAAAGAAGGTCACTTGCATGCTACAGTAACTAAAATAGAAGGTCGCTGGCATGCTACAGTAACTAGAAAGAAGGTCACCGGCATGTTACAGTAACTAGACTAGAAGGTCGCTGGCATGCTACAGTAACTAGAAAGAAGGTCACCGGCATGCTACAATAACTAAAATAGAAGGTCGCTGGCATGCTACAGTAAATAAAAAGAAGGTCACCGGCATGCTAGAGTAACTAGAAAGGTCACCAGCATGTTACGGTAACTAGAATAGAAAGTCACTGTTATGCTACAGTAACTAGAAAGAAGGTCACCTGGCCTGTTACAGTAACTAGAATGAAGTTCACCTGCATGTTACAATAACTAGAATGAAGGTCAATGGCATGTTACAGTAACTAGAATAGAAGGTCACCGGCATGTTACAGTAACTAGAATAGAAGGTCACCGGCATGTTACAGTAACAAGAATAGAAGGTCACTGGCATGTTACAGTAACTAGAATAGAAGGTCACTGGCATGTTACAGTAACTAGAATAGAAGGTCACCGGCACGTTACAGTAACTAGAATAGAAGGTCACCGGCACGTTACAGTAACTAGAATAGAAGGTCACCGGCATGTTACAGTAACTAGAATAGAAGGTCACTGGCATGTTACAGTAACTAGAATAGAAGGTCACCGGGACGTTACAGTAACTAGAATAGAAGGTCACTGGCATGTTACAGTAACTAGAATAGAAGGTCACCGGCACGTTACAGTAACTAGAATAGAAGGTCACCGGCATGTTACAGTAACTAGAATAGAAGGTCACCGGCACGTTACAGTAACTAGAATAGAAGGTCACCGGCACGTTACAGTAACTAGAATAGAAGGTCACCGGCATGTTACAGTAACTAGAATAGAAGATCACCGGCACGTTACAGTAACTAGAATAGAAGGTCACCGGCACGTTACAGTAACTAGAATAGAAGGTCACCGGCATGTTACAGTAACTAGAATAGAAGGTCACTGGCATGTTACAGTAACTAGAATAGAAGGTCACCGGCACGTTACAGTAACTAGAATAGAAGGTCACCGGCACGTTACACTAACTAGAATAAAGGTCACCAGCACGTTACAGTAACAAAACAATAAAGAAAGTCACATGCTTCCTTCCTTGCCTATCAGCTGATTATACCTAGACCATTCCACTATAGGTGAACTCTCTCTGTCTCTTTCTCTCCCTCCATTTCTTTCTCTAAAAACAACATAGTGTGTGAAAACAGACGCTAGGTGGAAGTGGTGATCTGACCAAGCCTGTCTTCAACCAGTAGAGAACACAGGAGGCTGGTGACACCTTCATTGGGGAGGATAGGCTCGTGGTAATGACTGGAGCTGAATCAGTGGAATGGTATCAAATACACCAAACACATGGTTTCCATGGTTTCCATGTGTTTGATGCCATTCCATTCGCTCCATTCCAGCCATTAGTATGAGCCGTCCTCCCCTCAGCAGCCTCCACTGGTAGAGGCCTACCGTCCTCACTGTGAAGTGGTGATCTGAACAAGCCTGTCAACAACCAGTAGAGAGAGGTCTACCATCCTCACTGTGAAGTGGTGATCTGAACAAGCCTGTCAACAACCAGTAGAGAGAGGTCTACCATCCTCATTGTGAAGTGGTGATCTGAACAAGCCTGTCAACAACCAGTAGAGGTCTACCATCCTCACTGTGAAGTGGTGATCTGACCAAGCCTGTCTTCAACCAGTAGAGGTCTACCATCCTCACTGTGAAGTGGTGATCTGAACAAGCCTGTCAACAACCAGTAGAGGTCTACCATCCTCACTGTGAAGTGGTGATCTGAACAAGCCTGTCAACAACCAGTAGAGGTCTACCATCCTCACTGTGAAGTGGTGATCTGAACAAGCCTGTCAACAACCAGTAGAGGTCTACCATCCTCACTGTGAAGTGGTGATCTGAACAAGCCTGTCAACAACCAGTAGAGGTCTACCATCCTCACTGTCTGTATGTGTCATGTGCATTTGACCAATCAACCTTCCCTTCCCTATTGCTGTCTTACTCCATAATATCCATCCATTGTTATGGCGTCTACCTCCACTGCAAGGTGTGCATTTTCATTCTCTAATGCCAGGCCTAATTCAGTTCATTAGCATCTTAGCTGGGCTTTGTAGGGTTGGGCTCATTAGCATACCTGTGAAAAGACAGATGCGACCCCTCCTGTCTCCGCCTCCAGTATCTACGCTGCAGTAGTATCAGAGGCCTAGGGTAAGTCTGTTATATCTGCTGTCATTCTCCTGTCTTATCCGGTGTCCTGTGTGAATTTAAGTATGCTCCCTCTAATTCTCTCTCTTGGATGAAAGGCCTCTACCGCACCTGCTTTCTCGAACTCTGAATGCTCAGCTATGAAAAGCCAATTGACATTTACTCCTGAGGTGCTGACCTGTTGCACCCTCTACAACCACTGTGATCTATGGTCATCTATGAACGTTTGAACATGTTGGCCATGTTCTGTTATAATCTCCACCCGGCACAGCCAGAAGAGGACTGGCCACCTCTCAGAGCCTGGTTCCTCTCTAGGCTTCTTCCTAGGTTCTTGCATTTCTAGGGAGTTTTTCCAAGCCACAGTGCTTCTACATCTGCATTGCTTGCTGTTTGGGGTTAAAGGCTGGGTTTCTGTACAGCACTTTGTGACATCGGCTGATGTAAAAAGAGCTTTATAAATACATTTGATTGATTGGTTGATATGTGCTCAGGTCTCTGTCTGTGTGAGACTAGCTGTAATTGACTTGTTACAATGTTGAGTTACAGGGTGCAGGAATGAGAGTGAGTTGGAATGCTGAGGGTGGGCTAATCTGGACAGGATTCTCTGTGTTTTAGTATTGGCTTCAGATCACAGAGAGCTGCTATGGCTTCATCATCAACACAGTATCTTCACCCCGTACCTAGGACCTGCCAGTGGCTAGAAGTCTCTATAGTTTTAAAACCTCTCCTCACGTGTAGCCTATTTCCTTCTGGGTTTCCTTTCAGTACCAGAGACAGAGATAGGGGTAAAGGCCTATGCAAACTCTTGGCTGTTTCATTGTATGTGTAGTTCACCCTTTTGCCCAGCAGATGTCCCACTTCACTGAGATTATTGTAGTACTACCTTAATGCTGTTGTTGAATTCGAATTTTACGACCTCAGATCCCTTCACCAGCCTTAGTATGCTAATCATGGAGACCCTGGAATCCAATCAAAATGGTAAATTCACTTTGTACTCGTTGTTTCAGTGAGACTGGAGATAAGAACGGACATCTTGTGAAGGTCACAGAGGAAGGTAGGTGGAAGGAGAGTGTTTTTTTATTGGGAGATGTGGAGAGTAGATACAGTATCCATTAATTAGTCTAATCTAATCAGACTGGCCGCTACTCTCTGGACATCTTGTGTTCCTGCTGATCATTCTACACTGTGTTACGAACAGAGATACACTGGGGCTGTGTTCAGTAGGGAGGAAACGTTTTGAAATGGAGTAACAAGCACAGGCTTCCTGAACTTGTCCAATAAGAATACAGATTTTTGTTACAAAATGTTTCCTAAAGTGTGCCCTGCTGAACACGACTCAGGTCCCTGTCTGTCAGTGTCACTGGGCGATGGCGATGACAGGGGGTACTGACTGTGACGGCTGGACCCACAATGCCATCTGTGTCTGGCCTCCTAAGTGGTCTCTTTGTTATGGGCCTGGTGCTAGCAAAGCTACAGACCCAGAGACAGACAGAAAAACTCATCGCTAATTCTCCTCTTTCTGACAGAAATAGCCCGTGTGTGTGCTTGCCCATGTGTTTATGTGTGTGTGTGTGTGTGTGTGTGTGTGTGTGTGTGTGTGTATATGAGTGTGTATGCCCGTGTGTGCATGTGTGTGTGTGTGTGTGTGCCATGAGTGTGTGTGTGTGTGTGTGTGTGTGGGTGCGCACTCGTGCGTGCCCATGTGTGTGTGTATGTAGGTATGTAAGTATGTACGTGTGTGTGTGTGTGTGTGTGTGTGTGTATATGTATGTATGTATGTGTGTGTGTGTGTGTGTGTGTGTGTGTGTGTGTGTGTGTGTGTGTGTGTGTGTGTGTGTGTGTGTATGTGTATGTGTATGTGTGTGTGTGTGTGTGTGTGTCCAGAGCCCAATGACACAGTGAGTTCCACCCTGTCATGAAGCAGAATGTAGGACAACATAAGCAGCAGAAGGCAGTTTGTCCTGTATGATGACACGGGTTCTGTTCCCTGTAACCTGTCCCTCCCTCATCATTGTCTTTGGCTGAATGTCACCTGATTTAATCCTGTACTGCTTAGGTTAATGCTGCAATCAAACTAGCTAGAGAGACTATAGAAACAGAAAGACTATAGAAACAGAGAGACTATAGAAACAGAGAGACTATAGAAACAGAGAGACTATAGAAACAGAAAGACTATAGAAACAGAAAGACTAGATAGGATCATCAATCTTCTGGTTTTCCATGGACCACAACATTAAAGTTTTTTGCTGTGGTCGACAAACTGAGAAACGCTGATGGACGTTTGTACTGTTCTGGGTAAGTGATTCAGAAAACGAAATGCCTCATATTTATTCATAAGAGATTGAGGGGGTTTGAAGTTATTGTTGTTAGATGAAATTAACAGACTGTAGAACTGTAAACTGTAGAGGATAAACAATATGAAGATGTGACTGACTGACTGTGTGTGAGTGTGTGTGTGTATGTGTGTGTGTGTGTGTGTGTTTGTGTATGGGTGTGTGCTGAGAGAGAGGGGGGGTTCAGGTGAGGTGAATTCCTGAGGCCTGTGTTGAGTGGCAGATTAACAGAAGTTTCAGCATGTCTTATCACGCTGTCACCACGCCAAACCCATTCCACCCTCCATCTCTCCTCTGCAATCTGTTCTATGCCTTCTACCATCTTATGAAAGGTTTTTTGTTCACCCCTCCCAAATACACACACACACACATACGCACACACACACACACACGCACACACACACACACCCACACACACACACACACATACGCACACACACACACACACACACACACACACACACACACACACACACACACGCATACACACCCACACACACACACACACATACGCACACACACACACACACACACACACACACACACACACACACACACACACACACACACACACACACACACACACACACACACACACACACACACACACACACACACACACACACGCGCATACGCACACACAAACAAGCATTCCCACCTATAGCAGGCTACATTTAATAGATTCATGATATCTGTTGTCTGGGTGTCAGTTCTCTTCCTACTGCTTCTACCCTTACCTCTCCCTCCCTCCCTCTCTTTCTCTCCCTGTATTTACACCTCCTCCACCTCTCCCTCCCTCCCTCTCTTTCTCTCCCTGTATTTACACCTCCTCCACCTCTCCCTCCCTCCCTCCCTCCCTCCCTCCCTCCCTCCCTCCCTCCCTCCCTCCCTCCCTCCCTCCCTCCCTCCCTCCCTCCCTGCCTCCCTCCCTGCCTCCCTCCCTGCCTCCCTCCCTGCCTCCCTCCCTCCCTGCCTCCCTCCCTCCCCCTCCTCCTTATGGTACTCCCATCAGCTCCTCTTTCTGGATGTGTTTTTAAATCTGAACTGGTGGACATCACATCACTATTTGTTTTAATGTGAGTGGAAATAAAGGGAGGGTGGGTTGGATAATTTACCAAACACAACCTGTTGCTGATAGACATACACCTCTGCATATTGCTATTTCAGCTCATCATTTCCCCACATCTTTATATATGCTGCCCTATGCATCAGCCGGCATGAAGGGGATGACTGAGTTTATATTCTCAATCACATGCTGAAATGACTAGGTTTACGTCCCAAATGGCACCCTATTCCCTATTTAGTGCCCTACTTTTGACCAATATCCATAGGGCGCTGATCAAAAGTAGCGCACTGTGAACGGAAAAGGGTGCCATTTGGGAAGCAGCCTAGCTGACTAGAACTAACGTTGTCTTTATCCGAGGAGCTAATGTTCTCTCTGAGTCTATGATTCATTTGGGGACACTGTGGTGCATCCTCCATTGATCCATTTAGATAACAGCTTGATGTGCTGTGGAATGGTACTAACAGCATTACCTTGGTATTAACATTCATCTTCACATTATTATTAGCATGGGCAGTGGCACCAGAGCAATTTAGTGCACTACATAGGGAATAGGATGCCATTTGGGATGCATACCTGGCTTCCTCCCGGTCCTAAAAGGATGACGTGGCTATTCCTAGATCAAGGTACCTAATCTACATGTCTAAATGATTGGACCTATGCATACAGTTGGAGTCGGAAGTTTACATACACTTAGGTTGAAGTCATTAAAACTCGTTTTTCAACCACTCCACTAATTTCTTGTTAACAAACTATAGTTTTGGCAAGTCAGTTAGGACATCTACTTTGTGCATGACACAAGTAATTTTTCCAACAATTGTTTACAGACAGATTATTTCACTGTATCACAATTGTATCACAATTCCAACACTAAGTTGACTGTGCCTTTAAACAGCTTGGAAATTCCAGAAAAGAATGTCATGGCTTTAGAAGCTTCTGATAGTCTAATTGACATAATTTAAGTCAATTGGAGCTGTACCTGTGGATGTATTTCAAGGTCTACCTTCAAACTCAGTGCCTCTTTGATTTTCCCATGATGTCAAGCAAAAGAAATCAGCCTAGACCTCAGAAAAATAATTATAGACCTCCACAAGTCTGGTTCATCCTTGGGAGCAATTTCCAAATGCCTGAAGGTATCACGTTCATCTGTACAAGCAATAGTAAGCAAGTATAAACACCATGGGACCACGCAACCATCATACCGCTCAGGAAGGAGATGCGTTCTGTCTCCTAGAGATTAATGTACTTTGGTGCGAAAAGTGCAAATCAATCCCAGAACAACAGCAAAGGACCTTGTGAAGATGCTGGAGGAAACAGGTACAAAAGTATCTATATCCACAGTGAAACGAGTCCTATATCGACATAACCTAAAGGCCGCTCAGCAAGGAAGAAGCCGCTGCTCCAAAACCACCATAAAAAGCCAGACTACGGTTTCTAACTGCCCATGGGGACATGTCCTCTGGTCTGATGAAACAAAAATAGAACTGTTCGGCCATAATGACCATCGTTATGTTTGGAAGAAAAAGGGGGAGGCTTGCAAGCCGAAGAACACCATCCCAACCATGAAGCACGGGGGTGACGGCATCATGTTGTGGGGGTGCTTTGCTGCAGGAGGGACTAGTGCATTTCACAAAATAGATGGCATCATGAGGAAAGAACATTATGTGGATATATTGAAGCAACATCTCAAGACATCAGTCAGGAAGTTGCAAATGGGTCTTCCAAATGGACAATGACCCCAAGCACACTTCCAAAGTTGTGGCAAAATGGCTTATGGACAACAAAGTCAAGGTATTGGAGTGGCCATCACAAAGCCCTGACCTTAATTCTACAGAAAATCTGTGGGCAGAACTGAAAAGGCGTGTGCGAGCAAGGAGGCCTACAAAGCTGACTCGGTTACACCAGCAGGAGGAATGGGCAAAATATACCCAACTTATTGTGGGAAGCTTGTGGAAGGCTACCCGTGTTGAAAGAAATAAAATCTTAAATAAATCGCTCTCGACTATTACTCTGACATTTTACATTCTTAAAATAAAGTGGTGATCCTAACTGACCAATGACAGGCACATTTTTACGAGGATTAAATGTCAGGAATTGTGAAAAACTGAGTTTAAATGTATTTGGCTAAGGTGTATGTAGACTTACGACTTCAACTGTATACCAGCCATGGTATTAGTATTCAAAGTGTATATATATTTTTGAGCAGAAAATAACATTTAATTCTGCTTGTTTTCGCCATATACCTGGCATAGTACCTGAGGGATTTGTTATAGTCACCTTGGCATAGAGAACCAGGAGGTTTGTTCCTCCCATCAGAAGCTGCTTGGCATAGAGAACCAGGAGGGTTGTTCCTCCCATCAGAGGCTGCTTGGCGTAGAGAACCAGGAGGTTTGTTCCTCCCATCAGAGGCTGCTTGGCATAGAGAACCAGGAGGTTTGTTCCTCCCATCAGAGGCTGCTTGGCATAGAGAACCAGGAGGTTTGTTCCTCCCATCAGAGGCTGCTTGGCATAGAGAACCAGGAGGGTTGTTCCTCCCATCAGAAGCTGCTTGGCGTAGAGAACCAGGAGGTTTGTTCCTCCCATCAGAGGCTGCTTGGCATAGAGAACCAGGAGGTTTGTTCCTCCCATCAGAGGCTGCTTGGCGTAGAGAACCAGGAGGTTTGTTCCTCCCATCAGAGAGAGATCTCCTTGGAGGGGGAGACTGTGTGTGTGACTCACCATTATAGTGGGAAATCCAATAGACTCAAGAGTGGAAACATCCTAGAGAACGATGAGGGTAAAAAACAGGATGTAGGATGTAGTTTCAGGTTGTATGAACATAGTGAACATGTGGATTATCATTGATATACTGTCTGACTGATCTCTGTACACACACACACACACACACACACACACACACACACACACACACACACACACACACACACATACATATGTCCCACAGGACGTCCTCAACCACCCTCTAATCTACAACATCTGTTAGGAAATGGATGGTTTCCTTCTATTTAATGGGAAAGCCAATACACAGCCCAGCTCATTAAAATACTATCACAATCCATCAGGACTTAATACAAACACCATCAATCATAATATTGAGTCACCATCCTTATGAAATGTCTCGGTCACTTTGGCTGCCAGACTCATGTTGGCCTGGTAAGTTATGACTGCATGTAAATGTGTGTGAATTGTTTTCTAAGAGGCATCAGGGGATATACTTAATAATACAACGCATTTTCAGTTGAGTAATTGAAAGAAGAAAAAAAACTTTTGAGTCCTTCATATTGTAGGTCTGTGATGAATGAGGGTATTTACTAAATGCAGGGCGACATATACATTAGATGGTGATAACTGCTGAGGTACGACTCTAGGGGCTGAGGTACAACTCTAGGGGCTGATGTACGACTCTAGGGGCTGAGGTACGACTCTAGGGGCTGATGTACGACTCTAGGGCCGAGGTACGACTCTAGGGCCGAGGTACGACTCTAGGGCCGAGGTACGACTCTAGGGCCGAGGTCGACTCTAGGGGCCGAGGTACATCTCTCGGGGCCGAGGTACATCTCTAGGGGCTGATGTATGACTCTAGGGGCTGATGTACGACACTAGGGCCGAGGTACATCTCTAGGGGCTGAGGTACATCTCTCGGGGCCGAGGTACGACTCTCGGGGCTGAGGTATGACTTTAGGGGCTAAGGTACGACTCTAGGGGCTGAGGTACGACTCTCGGGGCTGAGGTACGACTCTCGGGGCTGAGGTATGACTTTAGGGGCTAAGGTATGACTCTACGGGCTGAAGGATACATTTTAAGGCTGACATAAAGGTTAAAAGCATGTTTTAAAGTTTACTGATCTGGGTTGGTGCTTTAGCTGGCTAGTACAGGATGGTGAAAAAGCCCTGTCCAGTTTCCGTGAGATACCTTGAGGCTGGCTATAGGCCATCCTCCTTACCTCAGCTCCATAAATATCCCAGCATGCCTCTGGAGGGCTTTGCTTTGTCATTGGCTGTGTTTATACCGGCAGTCCAATTTAGATATTTTGTCCAATAATTGACAAGAGATCTGATCTGATTGGTCTAAAGACCAATTAGTTTCAAAATATCAGAATTGGGCTGCCGGTGTAAACACAGCCATTGTGGCAACAGGGGTCTGTTCTACTGGAAGGGTGTTCTTCACAGAGACAGAGACAGAGACAGAGACAGAGACAGAGACACAGACAGACAGACAGAGACACAGACAGACAGACAGACAGACAGACAGACAGACAGACAGACAGACAGACAGACAGACAGACAGACAGACAGACAGACAGACAGACAGACAGACAGACAGACAGACAGACAGACAGACAGAAAAAGAGAGAGTGTGTTTATTTGTGTGAGAGCGAGAAAGAGAGATTGTGTGTGTGTGCATCTTTTTGTGAATGTGTGCATGCGTACTTGAGTTCATGCCAGGTTGTGCATGAATTGGTTGATTGCAGGTGACAGGTTTCACACAATTTATCTTGGGCGTCAAATAGTGCATAACACCGTGTGAATGCCGAAGCAAAGCCAAAGTCAACCTTGATCTCACGCTAGGATGTGTTGGGGGGGAAAGAGAGTACCGTAGCATCACAAGTCAGTGTGGATCTGGATTCTCTCTGACAGGTTTCGGAATGAGGGGTCAATGGTGGTGTGTTTCAGTAGTAATAACAATCTGATACCATTCAGTGAGACACTTGTAAACAATACAAGCAAAGTGGGCAAGCTGGGACTCACACAGTACTGGTGATGAAACAGTCAAGCTGGGACTCACACAGTCCTGGAAACAAACAGTGTGTGTATGATAAGTATAGTCTCATATTCTGGCTTTAATGGCCACACCTACTCTTATATCTCTACCCGGTACAGCCAGAAGAGGACTGGCCACCCCTCAGAGACTGGTTCCTCTCTACCCGGTACAGCCAGACAAGGACTGGCCACCCCTCAGAGACTGGTTCCTCTCTACCTGGTACAGCCAGAAGAGGACTGGCCACCCCTCAGAGCCTGGCTCCTCTCTACCCGGTACAGCCAGAAGAGGACTGGCCACCCCTCAGAGCCTGGCTCCTCTCTAGGTTTCTTCCTAGATTCTTGCCTTTATGGAGTTTTTCCTAGCTACTGTGCTTCTACATCTGCATTGCTTGCTCTTTGGGGTTTTAGGATGGGTGTCTGTAAATCACTGTCTGACAACTGCTGATGTAAAAAGGGCTTTGTAAAAGACATTTGATTGTATCCATCCTGTACTGTATGTGTTGGCCAACTCTATGCTTCTTGTTGCCATGTACCATATATGTAGGAAGACTGAAGTCGGACTCAGCACAAATACAGTTTGAATACATGGTGACTGTAGGGAACGAGCAAGAGGCTAACTGAATGGTAGTGTCTTGACAATGGAGTAATCAACCAAGCTTCCTAGTGATTTAGTGAGGGTAACTGAATGGTAGTGTCTTGACAATGGCGTAATCAACCAAGCTTCCTAGTGATTTAGTGAGGCTTCCTAGTGATTTAGTGAGGCTAACTGAATGGTAGTGTCTTTACAATGGAGTAATCAACCAAGCTTCCTAGTGATTTAGTGAGGCTAACTGAATGGTAGTGTCTTGACAATGGAGTAATCAACCAAGCTTCCTAGTGATTTAGTGAGGGTAACTGAATGGTAGTGTCTTGACAATGGCGTAATCAACCAAGCTTCCTAGTGATTTAGTGAGGCTTCCTAGTGATTTAGTGAGGCTAACTGAATGGTAGTGTCTTTACAATGGAGTAATCAACCAAGCTTCCTAGTGAATGTAGAAGGCCACAGTTGACAGATGTTTGGCACCAAAGTTAATTTTTATTCATTTTTTACAATGTACAATATACAAAAATATAGAGTAGCAAAAAATTCACAGTGTCTAAAAGGCAGTGATTAAAAAGTCTCAATTCGCAAATCCAACAGCCATGTTTGTAGTTCTGGAAAAGAGCAATAGCTTGTGAGCAGGACTACAATACCCAGCTGACAGTACCACCTGGTTGATTGCGTAGAAGGGTGCAGACCCCCCCCCCGATCGGCGTTTTTCCAACATGCAACAGCAGCGTGTTCAATCACGATGACAAAACGAAGTGAATGTGTCCTGTGAATGTCCACAACAATGAATGTACAGTAATATTTATTTGAATTGTATTTTTAACACACACACACACACACACACACACACACACACACACACACACACACACACACACACACACACACACACACACACACACACACACACACACACACACACACACACACACACACACACACACACACACAATTAAACTAATTGAAATACATGAAGAGGGTTGTATCTTGAGATTTGAGGGTAACAGATACCATGGCAGCTAAACCTATGTGTGGCTACATTACTACATCACAGGGCTGAACATTAATCTACATAGTATCTAGGCTGGTCCCAGATCTGTCATTACTACATTACAGGGTTGAACATTATGCTACATAACATCTAACCTGGTCTCAGATCTGTCATTACTACATTACAGGGATGAACATTATGCTACATAACATCTAGCCTTGTCCCTGATCTGTTTGTGCTCCTGCCAACCCCATTGGTCATTGTCAAGCCATGTGACAATGAGTGATGAGGGGTTGGCATGACAGCACAAACAGACTGGCACTCACATCAAATCCAGGATGGAGAACAACTCAAACCTCGGTTACTGACAGGTACAAACCTCCATCTCCTTCTTGATATTTACAAAACATATCCATTTTTACAACTAGAAGCCTTTAAAAACACAGAAAAGCTATACAATATACATTTTACAAACCATACTGACTAGGTTGCATTGCCTTTAGCATGGAACAGCATCTATGAACAAATTAACATTAGCTGTTTAAGAAAACATGACTTAACATTCATCGAATGGAGAATGAATAGTTTGAGAACCTTCACAGTAAACTTCCAGACTCAGTATCATTTAGGTGAAGATGTCCTACCATCATCTCAGTATCATTTAGGTGAATATGTCCTACCATCAGCTCAGTATCATTTAGGTGAAGATGTCCTACCATCAGCTCAGTATCATTTAGGTGAAGATGTCCTACCATCATCTCAGTATCATTTAGGTGAAGATGTCCTACCATCATCTCAGTATCATTTAGGTAAATATGTCCTACCATCATCTCAGTATCATTTAGGTGAAGATGTCCTACCATCAGCTCAGTATCATTTAGGTGAAGATGTCCTACCATCAGGTCAGTATCATTTTGGTGAAGATGTCCTACCATCAGCTCAGTATCATTTAGGTGAAGATGTCCTACCATCAGCTCAGTATCATTTAGGTTAAGATGTCCTACCATCAGCTCAGTATCATTTAGGTGAAGATGTCCTACCATCAGCTCAGTATCATTTTGGTGAAGATGTCCTACCATCAGCTCAGTATAATTTAGGTGAAGATGTCCTACCATCAGTTTATATGGGGCTCAGATCTGTAACATGAACAACTTGAATGACTGGAAGAGATAGGAGTTGATCATCACTACTCTAATATCATCACATTGATACTCTCCACACTCACAGTAACATATACAACAATGAATGGCCCAGCAAGACACACACACACAGTATGGCAATCTCCTTCTGCAGATGATTACCATAACATGATCCAGTATTGGGGTCCAGTAATGGGATCCAGTAATGTGATTCAGTATTGTGGTCCAGTAATGGATCCAGTATTGTGATTCAGTATTGGGGTCCAGTAATGGGATCCAGTAATGTGATCCAGTAATGGGGTCCAGTAATGGGATCCAGTAATGTGATTCAGTATTGTGGTCCAGTAATGGGATCCAGTATTGTGATTCAGTATTGGGGTCCAGTAATGGGATCCAGTATTGTGATTCAGTATTGGGGTCCAGTAATGGGATCCAGTAATGGGATCCAGTATTGTGATCCAGTAATGGGATCCAGTATTGTGATCCAGTAATGGGATCCAGTAGTGTGATCCAGTAATGTGATCCAGTATTGTGATCCAGTGGAAGCAGTGCAGAGTGATCCAGTATTGTGATCCAGTGGAAGTGCTGAGTGATCCAGTATTATGATCCAGTGGAAGCAAAGCTGAGTGATCCAGTATTGTGATCTAGTGGAAGAGGTGCGGAGTGATCCAGTATTGTGATCTAGTGTAGGAGGTGCTGAGTGATCCAGTATTGTGATCCAGTATTGTGATCCAGTGGATGAGGTGCTAAGTGATCCAGTATTGTGATCTAGTGGAGGAGGTGCTGAGTGATCCAGTATTGTGATCCAGTGGAGGTGCTGAGTGATCCAGTATTGTGATCTAGTGGAGGAGGTGCTAAGTGATCCAGTATTGTGATCCAGTGGAGGTGCTGAGTGATCCAGTATTGTGATCTCGTGGTGGAGGTGCTGTGTGATCCAGTATTGTGATCCAGTGGAGGTGCTGAGTGATCCAGTATTGTGATCTAGTGGAGGAGGTGCTGAGTGATCCAGTATTGTGATCTAGTGGAGGAGGTGCTGAGTGATCCAGCATTGTAATCCAGGTGATGACCTTATCTGCCACCATTCAAAACATATTTCATTATATCAACATGACAAACCCATTTCCCTGTAGCATGATGATGAAACAGTGCCCTTACACACTAACTGTATTCATCATGCTTCACGTCAAGGTTTGGTATACAGATCATTTCCCCACATTTCCAATTTGATGCATCCATTTATCCATTTGAAGGGATGAGGGTGGTGAGACAGCTAACCAGTTGAAGGGATGAGGGTGGTGAGACAGCTATCCATTTGAAGGGATGAAGGTGATGAGACAGCTATCCATTTGAAGGGATGAGGGTGGTGAGACAGCTATCCATTTGAAGGAATGAGGGTGGTGAGACAGCGATCCATTTGAAGGGATGAGGGTGGTGAGACAGTGAACCATTTGAAGGGATGAGGGTGGTGAGACAGCTAACCAGTTGAAGGGATGAGAGTGGTGAGACAGCTATCCATTTGAAGGGATGAAGGTGATGAGACAGCTATCCATTTGAAGGGATGAGGGTGGTGAGACAGCTATCCATTTGAAGGAATGAGGGTGGTGAGACAGCGATCCATTTGAAGGGATGAGGGTGGTGAGACAGCTATCCATTTGAAGGGATGAGGGTGGTGAGACATCAAAGCATTTGAAGGGATGAGGGTGGTGAGACAGCTATCCATTTGAAGGGATGAGGGTGGTGTGACAACGAACCATTTGAAGGGATGAGGGTGGTGGGAGAGTGAACCATTTGAAGGGATGAGGGTGGTGAGACAGCGAACCATTTGAAGGGATGAGGGTGGTGAGACAGCTATCCATTTGAAGGGATGAGGGTGGTGAGACAGCTATCAATTTGAAGGGATGAGGGTGGTGAGACAGCGAACCATTTGAAGGGATGAGGGTGGTGAGACAGCTATCCATTTGAAGGGATGAGATTGGTGAGACAACGAACCATTTGAAGGGATGAGGGTGGTGAGACAACGAACCATTTGAAGGGATGAGGGTGGTGAGACAGCTATCAATTTGAAGGGATGAGGGTGGTGAGACAACGAACCATTTGAAGGGATGAGGGTGGTGAGACAGCTATCCATTTGAAGGGATGAGGGTGGTGCGAAAGCTATTCATTTGAAGGGATGAGATTGGTGAGACAACGAACCATTTGAAGGGATGAGGGTGGTGAGACAACGAACCATTTGAAGGGATGAGGGTGGTGAGACAGCTATCAATTTGAAGGGATGAGGGTGGTGAGACAGCGAACCATTTGAAGGGATGAGGGTGGTGAGACAGCGATCCATTTGAAGGGATGAGGGTGGTGAGACAGCGATCCATTTGAAGGGATGAGGGTGGTGAGACAGCGATCCATTTGAAGGGATGAGGGTAGTGAGACAGCGATCCATTTGAAGGGATGAGGGTGGTGAGACAGCGATCCATTTGAAGGGATGAGGGTGGTGAGACAGCTATCCATTTGAAGGGATGAGGGTGGTGAGACAGCGAACCATTTGAAGGGATGAGGGTGGTGAGACAGCGATCCATTTGAAGGGATGAGGGTGGTGAGACAGCGATCCATTTGAAGGGATGAGGGTGGTGAGACAGCGATCCATTTGAAGGGATGAGGGTGGTGAGACAGCGAACCATTTGAAGGGATGAGGGTGGTGAGACAGCGATCCATTTGAAGGGATGAGGGTGGTGAGACAGCGATCCATTTGAAGGGATGAGGGTGGTGAGACAGCGAACCATTTGAAGGGATGAGGGTGGTGAGACAGCGATCCATTTGAAGGGATGAGGGTGGTGAGACAGCGATCCATTTGAAGGGATGAGGGTGGTGAGACAGCGAACCATTTGAAGGGATGAGGGTGGTGAGACAGCTATCCATTTGAAGGGATGAGGG
This sequence comes from Oncorhynchus mykiss, assembly GCF_057628025.1. NCBI lineage: Eukaryota > Metazoa > Chordata > Actinopteri > Salmoniformes > Salmonidae > Oncorhynchus > Oncorhynchus mykiss. The sequence continues at coordinate 1,201,301 of NC_143028.1, forward strand.
TGGTGAGACAGGATCGCTGAGCCTTAGCTGAGTATCTGGGTTGTTCAAAATACATGTTTTTTCTCAAAATTTACATCGACTCTGAATCGCCGCCATTGTCATTTTTGGGTGTCGGTGCAGGTAGTTACAGGATTATAAACCCTTTCTACACCCTGCTTCTACACCTGCATTGCTTGCTGTTTGGGGTTTTAGGCTGGGTTTATGTACAGCACTTTGAGATATCAGCTGATGTACGAAGGGCTATATAAATAAATTTGATTTGATTTGATTTCAGAGGCCATGGTCACGCCCCATTTGGCTCCCTATTCCCTACATAGTGCACTCCTTTCAGCCGGGGCCCATTGGGCTCTAGTCAAAAGTAGTGCACTATATAGGGAATAGAGTGCCATTTGGGACGTGATACAGGAGTCCTTGGGCTGCTCAGATGAAAGCAGTACCAGCCCCTCACTCTCTTCCCCTCTCTGTTAGTCCACACTGCGGGAGCACCTGACCATGAGGCTAATCTGACGCAGCGTGTCCAAACAGACAGGAGAAACAAGTTGGTGAGCAGAAGCATGACAAACGTGCCCATACTGTCAGTGTCAATGAGTTCTGCACTTTCACCATCATAAAGCCGGTTTTTAGAGCTGGAAGGTGTCTTGGTCAGCATATTCCGGTACGGTATCCTTTGGGAACGGTTGATTTTGCCGTCTATATCGAATACAAACCAGCCACAATGTCTTATATTCTCCTCAGATTGAATGTGAAGTATGTGGATTTTTGTGATATACATGATCTGATACCGTAGGGTTTTACAGGAGACTTTTAACAGTGTTGTTTTAGAACAGATTCCACATGTAGTGAATCTCCATACTGAACCATAAGGCTGCTACAGCCCAGCTCCCTCATAAGACTCCAACTCCCAGCATTCCACATGGTCCAGTCTACTTCCTCGTCTTGAGATGAGTTGCTGTACTGCACAGTAGAGTAGAAAAACAACGTCATAAAACAGTCATATCAACTGAACAGTCACAATGATACGAAATGATTGTCCTGTTGGTTGACAGGGACAGTTCAACCTCCGCCCGCACTGGTGATTGAGAAGAACGTGCATGGTTCGGACCTTGAGAGGACACACCCAGTTCAAGGGTCTGCCCGGTCGTAAACACAGCTCCCCCTCACTGTAGCAAAGTACACACTCAATAGAGGAGAGGAGAGAGGAGAGGAAACGGTGAAGGGTCTGGGGTGCAGGAGTGTTTCCAACTTCCCATAGAGAAGAGAGTTGGAAAGGAGGGGGGGGGGGGTCCTGTCTCAACTGTGGTGCATATAGTTCCTGCAAGGTGAGTCGGGGTGGAAGGGGTGGTCGTATTTGCCCAGGGGTGCTGGGTAGTAGGTGGTGGTGTAAACGTTATTCTGGGGGAGAGAGGGGAGGGGCGAGAGGGACGAGGGGAAGAAGTTGCAGCTCTCGTCCGGGAGAAGGTTGTTCTTGTTCAGCGTCTGTGGAAGACAGAAGGAAACAGAACAGGGGGTGTTCAGTAGGTGCAACATGGGAGAAAACGTTTCTAAAGGCAGGAGGCGCTACCTGATCTCGTCCAATGAGAAAGCTCATTTTTGTTTCCAGTTCCACTTCCCTGCAACGCCCTACTGTACCACCCACTAACACTCAGGGAGAATCTCTCGCCTCCTTCTCAAAACCCATTGGTGGAGGAGGTCAAGGGGCTTTGGGTTTTGAGACGGAGGCGAGGAGAGGACACAAGGAGTATGCAATTGAGATTCTCTCCCACAGTTACATAATACTGTATCTTCACACACAGACCCGATCAATCACACAGAGATAGTATAATACATAAAACTGTATCAACAAGTAGACACGATCAATCACACACAGATGGAGTACCGATCCCTTTAGGGGGTCTCAGACAGACAAACCATGGTGGTAATCGCTGGTAACCATGGCGAAAGGCAGACACAGGAAGGACATGAGGGATGGTTTGTGTGTGTGTGTGTGTGTGTGTGTGTGTGTGTGTGTGTGTGTGAGGAGACAGCCAAAGAGCAGACGTTAGTTAATTAATTCAAGTAATGGCTCGATTAATCAAACACAGCTGTGTGAGTCTCGCCCTCCTTTCTGATAGGTTAACAGGCTAATGAACACATTAATAAAGAGTGGGAGGCAAACAGATGGTATATCACTGGGACATCACAAGGGCAGGATGGACGGACGGACGGACACTGTCTCTCTGCCATTCTACCAAAGAGCAAAATAGGCACAATCAGACAAGCAAGGACTACAATGACCTGACCATTTGAGGTCTGATATTTGGTATTTGAAGCAGACCTATGTTCAAATAATATTTACTTTCTTTCAAATTCATCATCTGTGCTTGATTGGGCTCGCCTGATGCAATGGAACCAATGGAGTAGTTCCAAAAGTGCAAACCCCACCCATCTGGCACTCCAGGCAGACTTAATGAAAAGTATTTGAAAGAAAACCAATGTTATCTATCTGAACCTGCAGGTCTGACTCTACCCTAACGGATTGTTCCATTCCCTGTGTGTAAGTGTGTGTGTGTGGGGGGGGGGGGGGGTAGAAAGAGTGGAATACTCCACCTTGAACTCCATGGGGGTGTACTTCTCGTTCTTTGGCGTCGTGTTGCCCTTATAGCTGAGGTGGTTGGGCGTGGTGGGGTGGATGACGGCTGACTCCTGGGAGGGCTTGTGGAGTCGTTGGCAGTAGGCGTAGACCAGGACCGACAGCCCCACCGCTGCAAAGAAACACAACGCTCCCGTGGCCATCAGGTGGAACAGAGAGAAGGCTGCTGGGAGGAGAGAGAAAGGGACAGAGTTTGGTATCATTGGTATTATTTACTACATCATCATTGATTTAATATGTTCCAATATGTTTGTTTTGGCAATGTAGTCTTGTTCCCTAAAAATTGTGAGTTCAAACCGGTTTTGAAGGCTAAGTGCAGCTAAGCTAGTGATCAGACCTGGTTTCAAATACTATTTGAAATCAGTTAAAAGGCCTTATCTGTGCTTAATTGAGCTTGCCTGGCTAAATGGAACATTTCTAAAAATGTGAACCCTGGTCATATAAAAGTATGAACCCTGGTCATATAAAAGTGTGAACCCTGGTCTTGGAAAGATTACAAATAGTATTTGAACCCAGGTCTACTCGCCACATTGCAATAGCTCCATAATGTTTTTGTCATGAGAGGATCCGCTCAAAAGACCAAGAATCATACTGAAATCAAAGCCTTGTTCACACTGCACGCCTTAAGACTCAAATTAGTTCTTCTAATCTGTTTTGGAATACTGACTGTCCAAACAGCAAGTTACAAGTGACCAAATCAGATTTGTGTGTGTTCAGACAGCAGTAATTTGCTGATGTTGCTATGCTAGTTGTCATAGTAACGACGGATGTGTGCGCGGTGGTGTAGCCTGATTGGTGGTGCTCGTGCTTCCTATCACTCAGAAGTTATCTAGCAAGCTAAGGTGACAACAATGCCTCCCTGTTGTTTTGAATGTTCAAATTCATAGAGGGAGAACACTTTTTTTTAAACCTCAAAGGATAACATGATCCAACTTTCAAAACTAATCCTTTTCGGCTAGCCACAGCCGTCAGCTAGCTAGCCACAGCCGTCTGCTTGCTAGCCACAGCCGTCAGCTAGTTAGCCACAACCGTCAGCTAGCTAGCCACAGCCGTCAGCCAGCTAGCCACAGCCGTCTGCTTGCTAGCCACAGCCGTCAGCCAGCTAGCCACAGCCGTCAGCTAGCTAGCTGTTTAGCTTTCTAGCACATTCAGTAAATTGTTCTTAAATTAACAAGCTAATTAGCTTCCACATGGTCTTGTCAAAACTGTCAACCCACTAGTTAGTAAGCAACAATATTTACCAAATAAATCAAATTTGACCGTTCAGACAGAAGTTGCACAGCCAGGAATCAGATTCGCATCTGATGTAGGTGGTTTGAAATATGGCTTGAAATATTTGATTCCATGTACTTTTTGGCTGTTCAGACTGCAGGAAAAATAACAGATTTGGACCGGATATGGAAAAAAATTGAATTTGAATCACTTCAAACTGCCAATGTGAACAAGGCTTTATTCAATCAGATCCGCTTTAGCCTACATCCACATAGCGGTTGTTTTGGCAGTGTCAGAGTTGGAACTGCGTTAGAGCTGTCAGACCCACAAGCGGCTCCTGGCATCATTCCTAAAGCAGACATTGCCATTGGCTGAACGGTGTCGCATTAAGAGAAATCCCTTGCAGCCTTGTTTAGAAGTTTTAACACTGGAATGTGAGATGTAATCTACACCTTGATTAGGCTGATAGAAATCCTCATTATATTTGTTTAATGATTTTTTATTTGAGAGCAATTATTTCTATACATTCTACACTTTGTCATTGTGAACTTGTAATGCGAGTGGGACGGGGTGTGGCTTCTGGACAATGATCAACAGCAGCTACTCCCTGATTTGACAGCTCCAACACAGTTACACCTCCGACACCGCCAAAATATCAGCTGCTCCCTGATTTGACAGCTCCAACACAGTTACACCTCCGACACCTCCAAAATATCAGCTGCTCCCTGATTTGACAGCTCCAACACAGTTACACCTCCGACACCGCCAAAATATCAGCTGCGGGTATTTGCTATCGCCCGTTAACACTTGATCTGATTGAATCTAGGCCTAAAGCTTTTAGGAATGATAGCATTGTGTGGAATCAGGGTGGCGATGGTTCGTTTGTGATTCAACGGGAGTGGGAAGGGCATAAAACAAGTGGAGAGGGGGGAAAAAGGGGGTGGCGAGAGTCACGCTCCATGTCCTTGGGGTCCCTGTAACCCCCCACTGGGATGGGGGAGGGGAATCTCGTAAGTCACTTACCCCCACAGCGCTGATCGTTATCCTGTCCAGGCAGAACGACTGCGGAGAAACATAGAGAGAGAAAGATAGAAGAAGAGGAAAGACATAGGGAGGAACCGAGAGAGAAACAGACTGTTACTGCAATGCACAATTCAACCAGCCAATAGAGTCAAAGCTCCCCACAATCACAGAGTATCACTTTCTGCAGCAAAACCAACCAAGCACTGCTCATAAAGTGATGGTCAGCTGGCTATTTAGCAGTGTGTTCAAAATGTTGGGGACTGACCTGGCACCTCGGGGGGCTGGCAGGGCCTGCTCGCGGTGGCATTGCCCTGACACAGGCTGGGGTCTGCCTCCCGTTCCCCACACTCCCTGCTGCGATGCTGCAGCCCCTCCTCGTCACACTCCCCCCACTCTGACCACGGCAGCCGGCCACCTGGAGGAACAGCAGATGAGGAGTGGAGGGGGTTGGAGGAGAGGGTGGACGGAGACAAGAGAGGATGATGAGTTGTGGTACCACTATAAGTCAAAGCCACAGTGAACTCAGCATAGCAGCTACATAACCTTAACATCCTTTAAATTAAATGACTTACTTTGAATGCTGAACATTTTTAAAACAATATTTGTATGAACGAATGCTGCAAATATGTGTACCTGTGCAGGATATGATTGAATGTTGTGTATCTGTGTATGACTGAGTGCTGCATATCTTTCATCTGTGAATCTGTTCAGTCTGCATACCTTCACAGGTGTGTGTGTTGCACAGGGCCTCTTCAGTGTGCAGGCCGATGCAGATGTCACCTCCGTTGGCGGGGGCAGGGTTGCTACAGGTACGGGTACGCTGGTAGTGCCCACCTCCACAGGTGGCGGAACAGTGAGACCATGATGCCCAGCACGACCAGGTTCCTTTCACTGGACACACACACACACACACCAAACTCTTATAGAAAATATAAACAGTTTATTTCCTGTAGTCCTTCACAGTCAGTATACAGGTTGAAAAGGGCTGATTTGGACACTGATAAGCACCTACATTGGAACACAGTGGCTGTATAGTAACATGTTATACAGCTCTGGCTCTGCGCCTCACAGCTCTGTATGGGTTTCGACTGACAGACGTTCTGAACTTGTGCACCACGCCACGCGCAACAAGAAGTTGCCCCCCATCCCTCCAGATAATTAGGCAACTTTTTCCACATTTGTTGTTGTCTGAGTAGGGGAATGCTGTAAATTACAAGGACTCGATGTATTTTGAAAGAGGATACGTTGAGAATTATAATAAATACCGCTTTAACGTCATTAAAGCTAGCCAAACACCTGTGAGTCCAAATGCGCACTTCACATTTCCATATCATAAAACTCATGTCATATAGTGTCAATGTTTATGATCACTATGTTAGTTACAAGATGACATGGTGTTATACCCTGGGTTGTCCTGAACAGAATGAGTCTGTGTTATACCCTGGGTTGTCCTGAACAGAATGAGTCTGTGTTATACCCTGGGTTGTCCTGAACAGAATGAGTCTGTGTTATACCCTGGGTTGTCCTGAACAGAATGAGTCTGTGTTATACCCTGGGTTGTCCTGAACAGAATGAGTCTGTGTTATACCCTGGGTTGTCCTGAACAGAATGAGTCTGTGTTATACCCTGGGTTGTCCTGAACAGAATGAGTCTGTGTTATACCCTGGGTTGTCCTGAACAGAATGAGTCTGTGTTATACCCTGGGTTGTCCTGAACAGAATGAGTCTGTGTTAGTTACATTGTCAACATGTTCCGTGGTCCACACAGCAGAATACATTCATGACCAGTAGTGGGAAAAGTACCCAATTGTCATACTTGAGTAAAAATATCGATACCTTCAAAGAAAACGAAGTAAAAGTGAAAGTCACCCAGTAAAATACTTCTTGAGTAAAAGTCTTAAATGTACTTAAGTATCAGAAGTAAATGTAATCGCAAAAAATATAAGTCGGAAGTTTACATACACTTAGGTTGGAGTCCACTACACTCCACTCCACAAATTTCTTGTAAAAAAACTATAGTTTTGGCAAGTTGGTTAGGGCATCTACTTTGTGCATGACACAAATAATTATTCCAACAATTGCTTACAGACAGATTATTTCACTTATAATTCACTGTATCACAATTCCAGTGGGTCAGAAGTTTACACACACTAAGTTGACTGTGCCTTTAAACAGCTTGGAAATTCCAGAAAAGAATGTCATGGCTTTAGAAGCTTCTGATAGGCTAATTGACATAATTTGAGTCAATTGGAGGTGTACCTGTGGATGTATTTCAAGGCCTACCTTCAAACTCAGTGCCTCTTTCTTTGACATCATGGGAAAATCAAACGAAATCAGCCAAGACCTCAGAAAAAAAATTGTAGACCTCCACAAGTCTGGTTCATCCTTGTCTGGTTCATCCAAATGCCTGAAGGTACAAATCTGTACGTATAAACTTATAAAGTATAAACACCATGGGACCACGCAGTCGTCATACCGCTCAGGAAGGAGACACGTTCTGTCTCCTAGAGATGAACGTACTTTGGTGCGAAAAGTGCAAATCAATCCCAGATCAATAGCAAAGGACCTTGTGAAGATGCTGGAGGAAACAGGTACAAAAGTATCTATATCCACAGTAAAACGAGTCCTATATCGACATAACCCGAAAGGCCGCTCAGCAAGGAAGAAGCCACTGCTCCAAAAAAGCCATAAAAAAGCCAGACTACGGTTTGCAACTGCACATTGGGACAAAGATCGAACTTTTTGGAGAAATGTCCTCTGGTCTGATGAAACAAAAATAGAACTGTTTGGCCATAATAACCGTTGTTACGTTTGGAGGAAAAAGGGGGAGGCTTGCAAGCCGCAGAACACCATCCCAACCGTGAAGCACGGGGGTGGCAGCATCATGTTGTGGGGGTACACAAAATAGATGGCATCATGAGGGAGGAAAATTATGTGGATATATGGAAGCAACATCTCAAGACATCAGTCAGGAAGTTAAAGCTTGGTCGCAAATGGGTCTTCCAAATTGACAATGACCCCAAGCATACTTCCAAAAGTTATGGCTTAAGGACAACAAAGTCAAGGTATTGGAGTGGCCATCACAAAGCCCTGACCTCAATCCCAAAGAAAATTTGTGGGCAGAACTGAAAAAGCGTGTGCGAGCAAGGAGGCCTACAAACCTGACTCAGTTACACCAGCTCTGTTGGGAGGAATGGGCCAAAATTCACCCAACTTATTGTGGGAAGCTTGTGGAAGGCTACCCATGATGAAAGAAATAAAAGCTGAAATAAATAATTCTCTCTACTATTATTCTGACATTTCACATTCTTAAAATAAAGTGGTGATCCAATCTGACCTAAGACAGGGATTTTTACTAGTATTAAATGTCAGGAATTGTGAAAATCTGAGTTTAAATGTATTTGGCTAAGGTGTATGTAAACTTCCGACTTCAACTGTAGGTATCAAAAGTAAAAGTATAAATCATTTCAAATTCCTAATATTAAGCAAACCTGACAGCACGATTTTCTTTTTTTTACATTTACGGATAGCCAGGGGCACACTTCAACACTCTGACATAATTTACAAACTAAGCATTTGTGTTTAGTGAGTCTGCCAGATCAGAGGCAGTAGGGATGACCAAGGATGTTCTCTTGATAAGTGCATGAATTAGACAATTTTCCTGTTCTGCAAAGCATTCAAAATGTAACTAGTAATTTTGGGTGTTAAGGAAAATGTACGGAGTAAAAAGTACATTATTTTCTCTAGGAATGTATTGGAGTAAAAGTAATAGTTGTCAAATATATAAATAGTAAAGTACAGATATCCCAAAAAACGACTTAAGTAGTATTTGAAAGTATTTTTACTTAAGTACTTTACACCACTGATCATGACTCCATTCTATGCTCACCAAAATGATGACCTGCTTCTCTGAATTGCCTTGTGAAAACCTAATGTATTTTATCATTTAGCTAGTCATGTTGGCAGTAGAACAAGCTTTCAAATGATGCCCATCTGACCCAGATTGTGATTTATAATGGACTGTTTTTGGAATGCGAAAACAACAACAGTAATTGTGTGAAGGAGGAGATGCAGGGTTGTGTTCCAAACTAAACAACAACAGTAATTGTGTGAAGGAGGAGATGCAGGGTTGTGTTCCAAACAAAACAACAACAGTAATTGTGTGAAGGAGGAGATGCAGGGTTGTGTTCCAAACAAAACAACAACAGTAATTGTGTGAAGGAGGAGATGCAGGGTTGTGTTCCAAACAAAACAACAATGAGAGCTAAAAATAGTGCCTTATAGTTGACACCTCTTTGATTTTTTTTTGATTTTGTTATCAACAAATGCGGCAAAAAGTACAGTAAATGTAAAATGCACATAAATTGGATTCAGTCTTGTGTCAGTCAGGTGAACTGTTGTGTCCTCAACTTTAGTCATAATTTTCCCATCATCTCCAAACCTTTCCCTTTTAATTGCTGCCATGGTTTTGCATATACTTTCCATATTTCTTCTGTAAGAAACATTTCAATTTAGCCCAATCCATAAAGAGTGTAAGGGGTTAACTATTTATCCAGATACTGAGTTTTTTTTAACATGTTTTCAGCACATGAAAACAAAACATTTTATTCATCTTTATTAGACCAGTTGTTTTTCACTACAGACTTTTAAAGGCAATTTACGCTTAAGCAGCTTTTACCTCGAATGCGATCTCCGAGAACGTGGGGGAAATTGCCTTTAAAAGGCTATTGTCAACTTTGAAGGAATCCCAATCTCAGTTCTACACTGCCCATTAGGTGAATAGATCAGTACAGTATTTGAGCAGATATACAGCAGCACTGGAGTAGTCAGTGTCTTACCTGGGCAGGGCTGGGAGTTGCAGTCCTGGTACTCCACTGGGGATCCACTACAGGCACTGGAGTAGTCAGTGTCTTACCTGGGCAGGGCTGGGAGTTGTAGTCCTGGTACTCTACTGGGGATCCACTACAGGCACTGGAGTAGTCAGTGTCTTACCTGGGCAGGGCTGGGAGTTGCAGTCCTGGTACTCTACTGGGGATCCACTACAGGCACTGGAGTAGTCAGTGTCTTACCTGGGCAGGGCTGGGAGTTGTAGTCCTGGTACTCTACTGGGGATCCACTACAGGCACTGGAGTAGTCAGTGTCTTACCTGGGCAGGGCTGGGAGTTGCAGTCCTGGTACTCCACTGGGGATCCACTACAGGCACTGGGGCTGCTCTTGCCCTCGGCTGAGGCACAGGTGCGCTTGCGCGTGCGGAAGCCTTTGGAACACTCCTGGGAGCAGGTCGACCATGTCTCCCACGGCGACCACCTGGTGCCACCTGGTTGTCGGAGCAAAGGTCGACCACTACTGCCTCCTCCACTGGCCCTGACCAAGTCTTCAACCAGGGCTGAACCACAGATATACTCATACATGAGACATTACAGCACAAAAGGTGATTTACAATATTATTTTTACTTCTCAAAGTCCTAAATATGTTGTTTTCCTAATGGTATGGTAGGAGAACAGCTCTGATAAACAATGGTCTTCTGTGACCTAAAGCTTGGCAATGAAATAACAGACAATGTGCTGGTTCTAAGAGTGCAGAGGCTTCCTTCCTCATTACATGGCTGTGCAGTTAGAATCTGGGCCAAACATTCAACCGTGGGGTAAAATCTGGGTTAATCGGTTCCAGATGAACTCTTTGAAAAGTGAAAGAAAAGCAACACGTCACCTAAATTATGGAAATGACTTCAATAATGAATTGAAAGCTTTTTATTTTCTGTGTGGTTTGAAACCAGGGCAGCAGTAATATTTCATACTGCCCATGTTACTGTGAGGCCAGATGTCTCCTCTTGAGTCTAGACAGCGCCTCCGTGACACAGTGTTTAGGCCCGGTGACAGCCTGTGACATTGTGTTTAGGCCCGGTGACAGCCTGTGACATGGTGTTTAGGCCCAGTGACAGCCTGTGACATTGTTTTTAGGCCCGGTGACAGCCTGTGACATTGTGTTTAGGCCCAGTGACAGCCTGTGACATTGTGTTTAGGCCCGGTGACAGCCTGTGACATGGTGTTTAGGCCAGGTGACAGCCTGTGACATTGTGTTTAGGCCCAGTGACAGCCTGTGACATTGTGTTTAGGCCCAGTGACAGCCTGTGACATTGTGTTTAGGCCCGGTGACAGCCTGTGACATTGTGTTTAGGCCCGGTGACAGCCTGTGACATTGTGTTTAGGCCCGGGGACAGCCTGTGACATGGTGTTTAGGCCCGGTGACAGTCTGTGACATGGTGTTTAGGCCCGGTGACAGCCTGTGGCATTGTGTTTAGGCCCGGTGACAGCCTGTGACATTGTGTTTAGGCCC